>NW_026933617.1:0-5936 GCF_032062105.1 Saccostrea cuccullata | reverse complement strand
CAACGTTGGGCCAACATACCACTACCAACTTGATTTGACACATTCTTTACGGGTGTACTACAAACATCGGGCCAACGTTGGGCCAATATACAACTACCAATTTGAAAAGACACTTTATTTAAGGTTGTAATATATACATTGGGCCAACGTTAGGCCAACATCAGCACCCTTCTTTCCTTGGAAAGTAAAATGAATGGAAATTGCTTATGTTGGACCAACGTTGGGCCAACAAAGGAATTCTGTCATGGTCGAGAAGGTTGACATGGTAACATTGGTCCAACGTTGGCCCAACGTTTTTCCCCAACGCCAACCATACAAACTTTTACCAGTGTTGGCCCGACATAGTCATGCTATCTGGGAGTAACTTTATTCGAGGACACGAATCATTCTCTTTATGTTACGTGATACAGGTGTCAAGAAAAAAAAATCATGCCGGGCAAAAATTGCTGTTTTTACATTTCAAAAACATCTCCGGGTAATAGCACTGTTGTGCAAGGCCTTAAATAGGCTTGAGTTTTAAGTAAGGTAAGGGGATCTAGGGACAACCAAGCTGGTCCAGGGTAATTCTCGGAAAGGGGGTGGGTGGGTTAGCCAACTGAAACAAATTTTTGAACGTTTTCACGTTTTGAATTATTTTTAGCATGCTGTCTAGACAATAATGAAGCACCTGGCGACATGGTGAATTTACAGAAAATGACACAAAATTCGAAAGTCTTAATTTTGAATATGGCAAACATAATTAAGTTCACTTTTCAGAAAGCTCTTAGATTTTACTGAGGGAATTAAATTACCTCAATGGTATTTACGGCCTATTTATGTATGGTGTGGGAGAGATCCTACAGAATAGATGCATTTCATCCTTCGGGAAAAATTTTACATTAGCGATATTTATGCCAAAGATGCAGGAGGAAAGTTTACAAATTAGAAAAGACTGTGGTACATTTAGGGTCAGTTAAGGCTCATTGATACTCTGATAAGAGAGATAAATCTTAATGACTCTTAAGTGTCTATTATTCCTTTATCATGTGTTTACAGATTTGCCAAGTTGAAGTGTATTTTTGTCCAATTTTGCCCCGCAAGCTTTACTATAATTGTTTGTACTTTACTTATAAAACACATTTCTTTTGGAAAAACATTAAGGTTCAAGCAACATTTTATATGAGTGAGCAGAGGGTTTATGAACCTTAAGGCTTTATTACCCAGGCTTCAGAAAGTGTTCCTGAAACAAAGGATGTATCAGTCTGTAAATACTGAGGAGGGTTAGATGAACAAGCAGTTTACTGGAACTATTTTGAGCGATAGATAAAAAAAAAAACAACCCCACAAACTTCATGCATGTGGCTAAATTCACTGACCAGAAAATACTGAAACCAATATCTGCTCTATAGGCCAACGCATATAATTACCTAATAGTTTTCCTGTGTTCCTTTATGCCTATATCTTATTTTTTAAAATGTGAAAAACTGTATTGAAATAGCTTTATTATTTTTTTAAATAGCTTATTATCATGTTAGCTACATGACTGAATGTCATTACTTCAAGCTTTATAGCTAAATCAGGAGATTGTGCTGGACCTCATACAAAATTTATATACTTTTTAACTGGGATCCAAATTTTTTAAACCAAAAGATTTGCAAATTTAAACAAAATGGCTATATGTTATTAAACTGAGAGGTTGGCATGAAATAATCATGTGGAATTAATGTGTTGCTGTTGCAATGGTTGGGATGAGCGGCATTTTGTGTACATCATTTAGTTTTAACTTAGATCCCTTGTTTATTTTAAAGTCTACACGATGACATCATATGACTTGAATGTTAGTCGCATTTGTGTAATGAAGTCTAAAAAGATCCGTCATTGGACAGATCGAGAGCATTTAATTCTATATATACATGCATCTGCATTTGGCATATTAGAAAAGTTTTCTGTGTCCTATTATTTGATTATTATGAGACTTTTAAGCCCGCAGTTATTGAAATTCAAATTATTTGCAGTGCATTATGAGCCCAGTGCTTAATGCAGAAGAAAATCATTTGAATCAATATACACAGTCCAAATTTTGTCTTCAGGTGTTGCTATAAAGTGCTCGTAGTTTGAGCAGGGCTTTGCAGCACTCACTTTAATGTTGAATTTTTTTTTAAAAATACGCAGCTTTCAACTTTAAGTATAAAAGATGGATAATTGTTATGGTTGTTTCAGATTTACCAACTAGTTTTAGCAAATGCAAAAATAAACTTTTGTCCATTTTTGTAAGTCTTGTTTTTTTTTTATTAATTTACATAATTTTTTATTCAGCTTTCGTTTTTTGTTGTCTTTAATTGCCCTGACTTCCAAGCTTTGAAGAAAAAATGGCAGGTGTTGGGTTGGACACAAAGATATACCCATCAGATAAATATGATCGAGTCACCTTCTCCAAGGTCCAGGGGGCCCTGCTTCTTCCTCTATGCCCGACTACAAGAGATACCAACAAGAGAGAAATTATGACGTTCAAACGTCACTAGCACTGGAGGAGGCCCGATACTCAGAAATGAGCAAAAAGATCCCGTGATTGGGTCGAATTTCAATTCTCTATATGTACATGTTCCTTGATAGAGGTGTCACGAAAAAAAATATAAGAGCGCGTTTTCTCTAGCCTTGGGTCTTTAAAGTTATCCGATCCTCAGCTAGAAAGGATAACTCTAAAAATTAATATTTTATTTGAAATGCATTAAAATGAAGCTTAAAAATAAAATTTTTTCATGCAACAATTTTCATTTTATTCATCTTGATAAGATTCAAGGTTTTTGGAAGCCTCAGAAAAGGTCCTATAAAAGTTGACATTTGTACCCTAAAAAAAGGGGAAAAAATATTATACTGTAAGTAAGATTTTCTTGAATCCAGACTTAGATACCAATAATTATATGCATTATATGATATAAGAAGTGATTTGTGGTGTCTTGCAATGATAGCAAAAACCTTTTACACTATGTATAATAGAATACACGACGGAAATAGAATATGTACCAAATAAGTATAAAAATCATGACAATTTTTCTGAATGCCTGGATAACTATCGTTTTGTAACCTAAAATATATTTGTTGATCAATTTGCAATTAGAAAATGCATTGCTGATATTCCAATTCGCTTTTTCTGCAAAAATATTGGAGATTTGACAAATATCCCTATATAATATGATTAACTTTAATCTTTAAGTTTAAAGAAATACTGCGGATAAATTACTTAACTTTGTAGATTCAGAGATCTTTTTATGAGTATTTCCGATTATTTAACTGCTAATTTTATAAACCTGGGATCGGACAACCTTAACTAAAAACTAATTACATGATTATGCTGAGGGGGGTTTCAAATTCATAACCCCAGAGTAAGGGATTTTGGTGTTAGGGTGAGGATATTTGAAATGCATTATTTCTTTGAATATCTTTTCTGTCCATTGCCATTAAGGAAACATACTAAGTGCATGGTTATGATGTACATGGGTGTCTGTTCAAAAATTGTGAATATTGCGGTCCTTTGGTCAGGGGCTCTGGTATTAGCGTGTGGCTATATTTAAAGTATACTGAAAATGAAGTATTCCCCAGAAAATCTTCTCTGCTTCTGAGTATCTAGGAAGAAAACTGAATATAAAGTTAATCACTGCAAATAATATACACTTTTTTCAATTAAATAGCATTATTATACAAGAATTACCGTACGTATTATCGTATATATTAAATACAAAATGTTTTTTCGTTCTTTCACAGTTTTCAATGGTCAGATAGACTTTTGAATTATAGATAAAGTAGAGCAAAAAAAAAAATGTTCGTACATAATTTTTCAAATAGTTTTGCGTCATGGTTGCATAATAAACTTCCTCATTGTATGAATTGAGAAAGTTTCAAGGAATAAGTTTGTTTCTCCATAAAACAGGAACCATGCCATCTTGACAGATTGAGGTAAAAAATAGTGACTTTTTATAAAGAGAGCATCAATATCACTTTACGTTACGGTTGTTAGCGCAAATATGTAGAAATCATACAATTTCTTGATTTAGCTTGCATTTAGCTACGCAGCTTGATTTAGTTATAAAGAAAAGCTTGACTTGGATATTTGATCAAACATTTTTATTAATTGTGCAATTTTCTTAGTAAGTACCGTATAAGTAGAATTTTTGGCGAGGATTTAATCTTGGCATTATTATCGAGGGTGCCAAGTTCGCAAAAATTAAATATCGCTAAAAATTTATTACGCTTTATTTGTAATAGCTTCTTTAGAGAGCTTTTTAAAATCGTTACAATGACATCTCACTAAAAATAAAATACCAATTTTTAAGAACAAATCGCTAACTTTGCGTCGCGCTAAAATTTCCACTTATACGGTATAACAATTTTGGTGGAAAGATAGTTTTTGTTTTAATTTCATATTTAGGGACCAACACAAGATTTGATATGTAGCATATAGTCTATGAGAAAACAATTTTCCGGAATAATTCACATTTAAAAAGCAATAATCTTTCGTTGTTTCCTATTGTATGCTTCTCTATTTTTTTTTTTACATTTTCATTTTGAACCCAGATTTTATTTGCACTTCAAAATTAACTCAAAATTAACTTTCAAAGTTAGCCAAAACAACATTTTGACCGTTAAAGCTTCAATGTTTGCATAAAGTTCTTTAATACAACCCTGTCCTTAAATTAAATCAAAATTTTGATAGATTGTGACCTGAAGAATAATTTAAAAAAGAAATTAGAGGCAACCCTGTCTTAGGGTTGACATGTGCTATAACCGACAAAAAATCTTTTTACCTCACATTGGGTTATATTTATGACGTACTGGTATCTTCAGTATAGCTCATAAAGACAAGCCACAGACGTTCACCAAAAATTCTATTTTTAGTGTCCTGGTTCGAATCCACTTGTTTGTATACTTATTTTGTTCAACTTTTTCAGTTGTATAAACATCAACTTATTTCTTTACGGGGTTTAGCATTTTACTTCTATTCACTTCCTTGACTGCATGTTTGCTGTGTGATATAAAAGACATGTAAATTAAAAATGCACATAATAAACATAATAAATTCTCTTTAACTAAACGCAATCAACCGGAACTATACTTAAGTGTAAGTAACTTTACTCGAGGACACAAATCATTCTCTTTATGTTACTAAAAGAGATGTCACCAAAAAAATCACGCCGAGCAAAAATTGATGCATTTGCCTATCAAAATCATCTCTGGGTAATAGTACAGTAATTGTTGTGCAAGGCCGTACCTTGGCTCAAATTTTAAGCGGGTTAACCAATTGATTTAAGACAATCATAGAAAGTTTTCACGTTTTGAATTACTTTTTAACATGCTTTATGTTCTTATTCGTTTCCACTCAAACGAACATAAATAATTTATAAAATAAATAACAACACGTATATAGGTAGGTACAGAAGCGCTCTCGTAAGTGCAGTTTAATATTATACACAAAATATACATTTCCAACTTTCCTCCTTGACAACTCATCCAATCTACAAAACAAAACATATAATTAATAAAACAAACATGATACTTATAAGGGTGGGTGGGCGGGGCAATTTCTGACTGCACTGAGAAAGAGCCTTCGAATGGCATTTAAATCTTACACACGCTAAAGCGTGCGTGCTTTAACAGAATACCTGTAGAACAGGTATTCTATAAATACTTCAACCAATCAGACCGACACTCTTCATATACACTAGATTAACACGTGTCCGATTGATACACGTGTTATGATAACTTCAATAAATACATTTATGTTCTTATTCGTTTCCACTCAAACGAACATAAATAATTTATAAAATAAATAACAACACGTATATAGGTAGGTACAGAAGCGCTCTCGTAAGTGCAGTTTCGACAATAAAGAAAGAAAAGAGATAAAGATTATAAACCCAACTGTTTTATCAATACAGAACGTTTTGATTGTACATTTTCGT
>NW_026933616.1:0-5897 GCF_032062105.1 Saccostrea cuccullata | reverse complement strand
ATTGCGAAATACAAAAAAGTTCCTATTGAAGAGTTGCATCTTATTCTAGAAGGATATAACAATGTCAGAGGCATGACGAGTGAATTTAAATGATTAACATATTTTGCATTTAAAAACTTTTTTACCTGTGCAAATAAAAAAAAAAATCTTACTTTTAAACTTATTTTTATGTAAATTTATGTACCTTTTATAAAGTATCTGTTTTAAATACAAAGTAGCCGTGGCCTACTAACACGGTAAGTAAAATATCCTGAGCCATCAAACCATAGAATGGTAAAAGCAACACTGAATCACACATTAAAAACTTTGTATTCAGAACAAGAGGCTCTTAGGCCTTAACTGCCACCAGAGTAAAAAAATATTTTTAAAACAAAACTGTAAAAGATTCAGTGAAGTCAAAGGGGTACCCATGGCTTGGCCAAAATTGCTTGATATTGGTTCACTTGTTCCAAGAAAGCTGAACATGTTTAACTGTTTATGCAGAACGGCTGAAGAAAACAAAGTGCAATAGATATTTAAAACAAATGACTTCGTTCTTAATTAAGTCATTTGTGTAGAAAAATAAAACCATTTTATACTCTCAAATACCATACCCTCTTTAAATTATGTCTAAAAATATTGAACATAATTAGCTTTGAAAGAGCACAAAAAAGAAATAAAGCTCGTTAATTGGCACAAATATACTGAATGAAATAAAGGAGAAAATAAAGGGACTTTCCCATTTTATCAGTCGTGAAGTTCAAATTATTCTAGTTCACTCTGTCGTTAATATTTTGTTACTCCTCGATCTATTAAACTTAAATAAAATTGATAGCACTCAAAACTGAAAAGGGAACTTTTAGGACGGGTGCAGAAGGATTTCCTGCTTTGTTTGACGCTTTTGTTGCTTTTTTTTTCCATTTTGTAAAAAATATTTACAAGTTTTATATTGATTTTTATACTAGTTTTTTTTTATTTTTTACACATAATTTTTATCAGGCATTTGATAAGGAAATGCAGGGAGAGAAAACAATCGGTTAATCCATTTGATTCTTTTTTTTCAAAAAATACCGGTGATTATGAATTATGCACTCATATGTTAAGATACTGCTTAGTGGCTGTTAGCGGGAATTTTTGAATAATCGATTGCAACTTATTACATGTAACCAATGGTAGCATCTTTGTTCAGAGTATCAACTTAATTCACTGAACAAAGTATTTATAGTGTGCAGAAAATAAACAGATGAGTTAAGATTCATTGTTTTTGTTAGTTAAAATTGAAAAAGTCTCATTTAAGCAATAACAGGAGGCCAACAGGCCTTGTAGGTCACCTGAGATCCCGTAATTTAATTGATTCGTGTTTTAAACATTAGAGCCCCGCCCTAACAAAAGAAGCCTATCTCAAAAGGCATCCTTTCTCTTCAAAACTATTTACATAATTCATTGGTTTAATACCCAAGCGCAGAAAAGGAGATTTTATAAAATAATTCATTTCCCCTATATGATCTTTATAGCCCCGCCAAAGCACTAAAATCCCTGACCCTGGGGCCAGGAAATTCACAATTTTTGAAGAGGTAGTTTTACTCAACAAAACAATGCAATAAAAAAATTAGTTATTTTATCTTATGCCCATGAGCAGAGAAGAAGAATTTCAAAGAATTAATGCATTTTCACTATAGCATCGCCCTAAAAGTAGAACCCCTGACACGGGAAATTAAAAATTTTGGAAAAGGTTGTCTTTTTCAACTTAACTATGCACAACAATAACAACTGTACCAATATTTTGACTGCTTGATGTCCAGTAGAAAAAAAAAAAAATTTTTAGAGATTGCACTATTTTGAGGGGTTTTTTTACACCCCTCGGGGGACAGAGACCATGAAATTCACACTTTTTGTTTCTCGCTATATGCCAAAATTGGCTCAGCGGTTTCAGAGGAGAAGCTGAAAATGTTTAAATGTTAACGCACGACGAACGACGACGGACGAAAACAGATAGCAATAGGTTACCCGAGTTTACTCAGTTGACCTTAAAAGAGGCCCAACCAATGCTCTTCTAATAAATTGTACAACATATCACTTCTATTTGAATCCTCAACCCCAAGTATCCTTAGACTCAAGTTGCATCAACCGACAAAGTTTGATGATTCTTAGCCAATATAGCTGCAGAACTGTAGCTCTCTGCTTGAGAAAATTCGGATAGATAAAGCAGAGAGCTACAATCCAAGGTTGAAAAACCTTCATTTCGACGATTTTTCGTCGCTCACTATGGGTTTTTTTTTGTGTATTTTATACTTTCCCAAGCTTTGTAAATAATTTTAAATGGTATTTAATAATAAATCATACATTAAACTTCTAATTCCTGATCATTTACTTACCTCTTGACGCTAACAAATGGCTGTTTGTAGTTAGGACGTCAAAATGGAACTCGTTTAAATGGACATTACAAAACTATATACAGGACTGTTTTGGACCGTTAAAAGGTAAAAAAGGTCAAAATAAGAGTTAAAAGCATGAACTATTAAAGGATACCATTCTAAAAGCACAGAAAGAGTAAACTAAAAAATAAATAGAAATAAATACCTAAAGTAGCGACAAAAAATCTGGCTAATGAAGGTTTTTTCAACGCTTATTGTTTTCTCTGCTTTTTATCTCATACGTGTTGGTATACAGGCCGTTGGATAAACTTGTGCTTTAAACGGGGAGATGCTTTATCAATAGCACTTCCGGTTTTGAACCATCCCTCGCTTCAAGATTTTATTTTATTGAAACTTTTATTTGTGAAAATTGTTCCCTTAAAAATGAATATAAAAAGGTAGTAATATCGTTAAAAGCAAGAAAAAGACTGGTATATGTCAAAGAAGTGTCTTATTTTATCAAGGAACCCGTTGGCTATTTGAAGACAGATGTTAACACCCCCCCCCCTTAAATCGTTTTCGGAGAAAATAAAGCCTACCAGTTAACTTGTTGTTATGAGACTCCTTTTACATCTTTAACAATGCTTTCTTATATTATACTACGTATGCCTACCTAGTAATTTAGGTGTAACTTACCATGGATCAGCAAACAATATCTAGACAAAGTCCAGGCCCCAGCTTGCCTAGCACATTTGTACTGCCATCGTAAAAAGAGTTGATTTTCACGATCCCCATAGTCCTAACAACTTTCAGTCTGAAGTTCGTTTGATGTACAGCTCCAACAATTGTCACATGATGTTTTCAAAGACACAGATAGCAAATATTCTAAATTTTGAACTCGATCTACTTTCTCTCGACGCATGTAAACATCAACGGTGCTACGTCATCAATCGTCGGCGTAAATCGAAGATTTTTTAAAAGCTTGGATCTGTTGCTCTCTGCTTTATCTATCCCCAAAATTTTTTCAAGCAGAGAGCTACAGTTTGCAGCTAAGCCAACTAGGACTGGAAATATTTTAATAAAGCTATACAAATTTTGCAAAATATGCACAATTCAAAAAGTATGTCACAGTGACCTACTTTTTCATAAATATGATACAGCAACTTACAAGATTTGATGATTCTAACCCTCTTAGTGTCTAAAATTATGGGATTAAATGTTCTAAGAAAGATGAGTTATGAAGTTCAAAATGTAGGTTACGGTGACCTACTTTTACGTTGACCTTATTCAATAACCCAAGATGCATCAACTGACAAAGTTTGATGATCATTGGCTTTAATGTGTCCAAAATATGCCTTCAAATCAATTTAAAAAAAAATCCCGCAAAATTTTAAAAAATAGGTCACCAACCTACTTTTGATTTATTGTGATGTGAAGTCCTAAGATGCATGAACTTACAAGATTTGATGATCATATAGTAAGCAAAATATAAACGATTTTATTCATTTTAAATTTAGGTCTAACTTTGAGGACCTTAGACCAGCCCTTTGCCCCCGGGGTAATACCTTGAACAATTATTAATCAACATATCCTGATCCTCTATGTAAGTTTGGTGCAAATCTGTCTGGTGGTTATGGAGAAGAAGACTTTTTAGCAACCAGTGCTTTTGGTTTTGTTTTGATTATCTCCCCTTGTTTAAAAGTCCCCGCCCTTATTTCAGTACAAATGGTAGCCCCTGGGGCCCAAAGGGTACCCTGTGACAAATGTGACACTGATTGGACAAGGGGTTCTTGAGTTATGGCCAATATTCTAAAAAGTTAACGCACATCGCACAAATGGCCATAGCATTACATGTAGCTCTTTGAGCCTTTTGCTCAGAAGAGTTAAAAATCATATTGTAAGAGGAATTCATTTTAAAATGGGAGGAGCATCATTGTGACAATTTTCTGCATGAACCCCCTGGCGTCAGGCAAAACAAATGTAATGTGTATGATTGGGTTCAACAAGGGATATATGTACAGGATGAAGCTTTTTCTTAATTTCAGTTTAAAGATTGGACTAATAATTGTACGGCCGCTCTATCTGAGGAAAATCACACTTTATTAAAATTTTTGTATTAGAGACGTGGACTTGGTATAGCTTTTGCACAGTGTTTCTACCCTAGGTAGTCCATGAGCCAGGCCATGAATTTTTCGGTATCGGTACCATCTTGGGTGAATAATTTTCATAGTTAATTTTGAAGGACATACATCTCTACCAGGCTTGGGGGGAATCATATTGAAAGTAATGCATTATCATTACTTCAACAATTTGGGCATTAAATTACCATTATCATTACTCATTTTCTTAAAGTAATGCATTACATTACCATTACTTTAGTAAAGTAATGCATTACCATTCCATTACTTTTGGAGGTTTCTAAAAATAGAATTTTATACAAAACTTTGCGATATTTTTTTTCATAAGCATGTACTGTATAGTATCCACCCTTCAAAATTAAACATGATAAATGATAATTCAAATTTGATTTCAAGTTTTTGTATATATAACAATGTAATCCGGTACATTTCAACCAAAGAACGATCAAACTTTTAAATTGTCTGTTTTATAACACATGTACAATATCCACTTTTTGTGTAACTATTGAAGTCATGAAGTAATTTAACTTTTGGGGCACTTCAACCCCTGCGTAAAATCTCTAATAATAAAGCATAAAGGCTATTTTGATCAGCACCTTTTGAAAAAAATAAATGCATTACAATTTCTTTTGAAAAAGTAGACAGGATGTTCATTTTGATCTGCTAAGCACAGTGAAGCATAGAGTGCCTGCATGGCTTCTAATTTCTTTGGTACAATGGAGATTTCATGGTCAGTACAAGGTAACCCAGCCCAATTAATTAAGCACTGAATTTGATTGTCTTCGGTCCTATAACACACCTGGCCGTGCCGACAAATTGAATACAGGGCGTTAGCGCGGTATGATAAAGGATGACTGCACTTAAGGAATCTTAGAAATTGCGAGATAATTAATTTTAAAAATGGGCATATTTCTTTTAATGGTAGAACTGGCTAATGTCTTAACTGCAACTTTGTGTAATTATGTTAATTAAAAGTTCTAAACAAATTGAAGTGTTTTTATTGGGAGGGGTCATCGCAAATTCTGGAATCTCCATAGGATAATGAGTACGTCTCTACCTTCAGAAAATGTATGATACCATTCAATTGATTATGGCTTTACTGGTGTAACAACCGTTTATAACTAGATGCTGTCATGAGAATAAACCCGCATAAGGTGTTTGCCTTAAAACACGCTCCTACATTTGGGCTTTTCCCAAAGGGAAAAAATCAAAATAATTCTATAATTAACATAGGCGTCGGAACCGGGGGGGGGGGGGGGCCGGGCCCGTGCTTTTTTTCCAAACATATACTTAGTATAGATATTGAACATTGCTTCATAGGTTTTGCCCCCCCCCCCCCTTTCCACAGACACATGGCAGTTAAGTAGGTAAAAAATGGGAAAAAGGTAGTGTATAGAAAACAAAATTATGGTACTGAATTCAACCC
>NW_026933615.1:0-5916 GCF_032062105.1 Saccostrea cuccullata | reverse complement strand
TAAAATTTTAAAATAACTAAGATAGCTCTATTTACTGATTCCAGTCATAATTTACTGATTCCAGTTAGTCTTTACTTATCCAGTCAGTATTTTCTGATTTTAGTCATTTTTACTGATTCAGTCAGTATTGTATTCACTTACATCCCATTTCCTCTAGCCTGGCCAGCAGATAGTCAACAAGAATGGTGGCAAATGTGGCAGAGGTGGTGGGATTAGCCAGGAAGGAGTTTGCAACAATCTGAAAGAAAACAGTGATAGCAAGTAATGTAAAATGATAACATTAGAATTAGTCAAGCTGAAATTAAGTGTGTTATTAACTGCATTTAATACCATCAACACATGTACAAGACATTATCAAACATCTGTTGAAGTGACTTAAATTTTTTGCTTGTATATATATATGTACATCTATCAAAGTAGTTTTACAACTAAAGAGTTTGGTTTTTCAATCAATCAATCAAAGAGCAGACAACTATAGTATCTGTAAATTGAGAAAGAAAGAGTTGTGTCCCCTACCTGTAGTGCATAATTGTTATGAATCCGATTCACCATGTACTGAAAAAATAAAATATTTTTTAAGGTTACCAGTTAAAAAATTTCAGAAAATGTTGCTAATAAATTTTAATATACATGAACTTTTTGATTTTGAAACTAAGAAGAGCAAATGCATAGAGTACCTCGACAGTTGAGGAAAGATCTCTTTGAATGTCAATGGATGCATCATCGTGAACTACAAAGAAATAGAGACATCATTTTCACACCCTGTACATACAGTCAAAAAAAACATGCTTATAAGAGGTTTTCATTCCCCTTTATTCATATTGTAAACTTATCAGATATAACAAATAAGCTTATAACGAAGCAAAATAGTCAGTTCCTAGCACTCTGTTATATACAGTTGAACTTCAGTATCTCCAATACCATGGATATGTCGAAGTGATTTCGAAGTCCCAACCATATATTCTTTATAAGTATTTAACATTTGATATCTCAAATCCTCAGATATATTGAAGTTTTTTCTCAGTCCCATCAGGTTCAAGATAACAAAGTTTAACTGTATGTGTATTTTACTGTACACTGAATTAATGCCTTAGTTGTATTGATGACAATAGCCACAATCTATGATAGTTTACTCACCACTCCAGCAAAATGTTCTAGGACTTCCTTTTCTTCTTTAGTTCTTACTGTTTGAACCCTGTCAACCAAAAAACCTCTTTACAGAGAATGACCAGGTCATAGAAAAGCTAGCAGTTACTTTCTAAAACACTTTTATGCATTATTTCTTCATGTAATTAGTGATTTACGAGTTTGATAAATATACATCTGTGTAATTTTAGTTTTCACACACAAAATTTTCTAAGTTTAAAGATCAACCTTGGACAAAATCCAAAAATTATAAACAAGACTGAATACAATGACAATTTGTTACATAATTACACATTTCACGTATATTTGCACTTGTAATGCTTGTTTGGTCACTTACACAGCTGGCCTGATGACCGCTTGACCATTAGCCCCGATGTTGATTGTGTAGATGTCCAGTGCCTGCAGAGCAAACTTGACCAGTCGGATGTAGACCAGGGCCTCCTTAGGTAAGAACTGCTTGTTCTGGACTGTGGCAGCTTCTGTAATACAGAATTTTAAAACAATTTTGAGAAATAAACTAGCTAATAAATATTGATAAGCATTTTTTAAATTAGGTGTATTACATTCACATACATATGCACCGAACACTTCTTTTGTTCCTTATTAAAAGCATCAACAAATACAGTTCATTTTCGGCATCTCGAGCACTAATTATTTCAAATACCATAGGTACATGTCTGTCGAAATGTTTCTGAAATTTCAACCCCCTGATTCCTTTTAAATATTTCACTTTTAATATATTGAATCCAATAATATCAACAAAAAAAAAAACTTTCTTTGTCCCATTGACTTCGCGATAACAAGTATTGGCTGTATTTTTAGTTATTCAACATTATGTCAATAAAATTAATTCAATGAAAATATTCTGTTATAAATCTCATCTTAATTATTTGTAAACAACACTAACCTGCGCCCACGGCTTTACAGGAGACGATGCCCCAGGTGATGGTTTTGACTCCACACACCAGAGTCTTGACCAAACTTCTACAATCACTGACCGAATAAACGCTGTACTGACTAGGAGTTACACCAAAACGGTTCTGCAGCGACTGTGATGATAAAAATGTCAAGTAAAAATTTTTAAACATCTTTCATTTCTGCATATAAAAAAAAGTTTCTATTTTTTTAAAAGACAAGAATGACAATACCATCATGATTTTACAAAATTTTCAAATGTGACTAACATAAAAAAAAACATCACTTACCTGTTACACTAAATTGTTACACTTACAATTTCATTTCACTGAAAATTGGTATTAATTAGGTCAATTGATGAGACCTTGACCCCTACTGACCTTTTCAGTCCAAGCTTTGTCTGTGTCCTTGGTTGCCGTGTCAGCCAGGAGTGAGGCGGTCATGGGGGGTTTACTCTCCTCCACTGGAGTCTTAGGAGCCTCGACCTTGACCTCCACATTCTGTTTGGCATCGGTCAAGGTCGGAGTCTGCTGAGTTGGACTTTGTGGCTGTTGTTTGCTGCAGGGGATGTATAAAAGTATAGGATATCATCACATTCATTCCTGGGTCATTTTTACAAATAAATAGAGATACAAGTATTTATTATCAACCATTTTCTTTGAACAGAATAAAATTTGTTTTTACCATTTCTGTAGAATTTGTGGCAGCTGAATCTTAGCAATGGTTTTGAACTTCAGGACAAACACTTCCAGCATTCTCATCAGCAGTTCTCTCCCCTGAAATGATGAACATACAAACATCTGCAATCCCTCTCACCCAAACCACAATTAACTGTTCTTCAACAATAATGAATTTGTATTGAAAAGCAAAGAGTTATTAGTTCGCTTTAAAAGTTCTCAGGCTTCTTTGATTTTTTCCCTCCACCTTAAATCAACATATATTTATACTTTCAATATAAACTCTATGAATTGAACATCAAAAAATTGCAAAATTCTTTTATAATTTCTTTTCTTAGCTCTAATAGCATAAATTTACATTGTATAAACATGTTACATTTAACAAGAGGCCCAAGGGCCTTGAATCACTCTTCTGATAAATTGTACAACCTATCACTTGTATTTGAAGCCTCTAATCCTAAGTATCCTGAAACCCAAGTTGCATCACCTGATAAAATTTGATGATTCTAAGCAAATTAGGACTACTTTTTGGTCTACATTCTTGAAAAACCCAAAATGCATCAACTGACAAAGTTTGGTTATTCTAAGCCAATAAATACCTAAGATACTTAAATATAGCCATCAAATGTTGAAAGTAGGTCATCATGACCTACATTTTAGTCAACATTTTTCAGAGTCCCAAGATGCATCTGCTGACTAAGTTTGAAAATTCTAAGCAAATAAATACCTGATATATTCAAAAGTAGGTCAGTGTGACCTACTTTTTGGTCGACATTCTCGGAAAACGCAAGATGCATCAACAGTCAAAGTATGATGATTCTAAACCAATAAGTACCGGAGATATTTAATATAGCCATAAAATGTCAAAAGTAGGTCACTGTGACCTACTTTTTGGTCGACATTCTTGGAAAACCGAAGATGCATCAACTGACAAAGTTTGATGATTCTAAGCCAATAAGTACTAGAGATACTTAAATATAGCCAGGAAATGTCGAAAGTAGGTCATCGTGACCTACATTTTGGTTGACATTTTTTAGAGTCCCAAGATGCATCTGCTGACCAAGTTTGATAATTCTATGCCAATAAATACCTGAGATATTCAAAAGTAGGTAACCATGACCTACTTTTTGGTCGACATTCTCGGAAAACCCAAGTCAACTGACAAAGTATGATGATTCTAAACCAATAGGTACCGAGATTCTTAAATATAGCCATAAAATGTAAAAAGTAGGTCACAGTGACCTACTTTTTGGTCTAACTTATCCAAAAATCCAAGTTGCATCAACTCACAAAGTTTGATAATTCCAAGCCAATAAATACCTAAAATTACTGAAATATAGCCAAAAAATGTCGAAAGTAGGTCACTGTGACCTAATTTTTGGTCGTCACTCTCCGAAAACCCAAAATGCATAAACTCACAAAGTTTGATGATTCTAAGCCAATAAGTACTAGAGATACTTAAATCTAGCCATAAAATGTCAAAAGTAGGTCACCGTGACCTACATTTTGGTCGACATTTTTCAGAGTCCCAAGATGCATCTCCTGACCAAGTTTGATGATTATAAGGTCTGAAGGTAATCAAAATATGCCTTTTAAACAATTTGAAAACAATTGCCTGCCAAATTCAAAAAGTAGGTCACAGTGACCTATTTTTTCTTAAATATGTTTTAAGGTCCCAAGATGCAGCAACTTACAAGATTTGATGATTCTAACCCTTTCAGTGCCTGAAATAATGGGATTAAATGTTTTATAAAGGATAAGTCATAAAGTTCAAAAGAGGTCACGGTGACCTACTTTTAAGTTGACGTTGTTCAAGGACCCAAGATGCATCAACTGACTAAGTTTGATGATCATAGGCCTAAAAGTGTCCAAAATTTGCCTTAAAATCAATTTGAAAACAAATGCCCGCAAAATTAAAAAAGTAGGTCAGCGTGACCTACTTTTGAGTTAAGATGATGTGAAGTCCTAAGATGCATCAACTTACAAGATTTGATGATCATAGTCCTTATAGTAAGCAAAATATAAACATTTTTATTAATGGTACATTTAGGTAAACTTTAAAGTGACCTTGAGATCACGCCCTTTGCCCCAGGGTCATGCCTCGAACAATTTTTAATCTTCAACATATTCTGATCCTTGTGTGTAAGTTTGGTGAAAATCTGCCTGGTGGTTCTGGAGAAGAAGATTTTTTAGCAACCAGTACTTTTGGTTTTGTTTTCCTGATTATCTCCCCTTGTTTTAGGGTCCCAACCCTTATTTTAGTATAAATGGTAGCCCTTGGGCCAAGGATACCCTGTGACAAATTTGACACTGATTGGCCAAGGGGTTCTTGAGTTATGGCCCATATTCTAAAAAGTTAACGCACACCGCACACCGCACAAATGGCCATAGCATTAGCTCTTTGAGCCTTTGGCTCAGAAGAGCTAAAATCAGACAGATAACTCTGTCACATAATCACAAAGTTTCTTGTCTGTCTTTACCCTTAGCTCTGATAACATAAATTTATGTTATATGAATATGTTGTATCTGTAAATCAGTCCATGGACTCACATTTCCATTTTCGGCCTCACTCTTGGCCCTGATACACTCGACCAGGTTCAGTAGGAGTTTACAGGACATGGTCTGTATATGCTGGGGAGGGACTCGTCGTGGACGTTCTTAGAGAAAAGGTTGACCGCCATCGAGAGCTCCTTCAGGGGCAGGGACTGACGCACGTGATGGACCAGGTCAGCCAGGGTACTGTAGGCCAGGGGGCTGTCAGTGGAAGAGGCAGGGAATTATATATACAGATTCTAATGTTCAGTGATGAGGATGAAATTTTATGTAAACTCCACAATAACATTTCCGTAAGAAAAAACACAAAAAAGGCTCAATATTGTAAAAAATACATGATTGATGCACAAGTTTATGATTCCCTACTAAATAAACAGAAAGTTTTATAAGTTCATGACATGTATAATTTACATGTATGCAATTATACAAGCAGCTTCAAAAGCCTAAAAACATACTAGTAAATATCAAGTATGAAAGTCCAAACTCACCGTAAAAATTATGAGTTGTCCCTCCCCGATCCAATCAAAATTTTCTCATCAAACAATTTGTCAATGACCTGTACAAAATTGTAGAGAAAATATCAAATGCATTAGTTTCAATTAGTTCTGCCAAAAGAATTTTTTTT
>NW_026933614.1:0-59218 GCF_032062105.1 Saccostrea cuccullata | reverse complement strand
CAAGTAGTTATTTTGCTACTTTCACATTAAGAAATCCTCACAGTGTTGCATAATATCCATGTAGGTTTGTAGAATTGTTTATCTCGATAAGTATGTTATATGCATGTTGTTGTTTACCTATGTTTATATCATTCTACATGTTTGACCTAGTTTTGGGTACCTTTATCTTCGAGGTGTATATAAAGGCATCATTGTTCACAATTCATATTAACAATACAATATTTTGTACACATGCACGGCAGTAATGCACACCAGTATTAAAGTAGAAGATAAATCTATTAGTTTGTGCAAATGTATGGAACGCAGATCTAGTCATATTAGAGTTCTGTTTAAATGAATGTTTTGATTAAGTAAACTTCATGTTAAATTAGAACAGGTTTAGGAAATTGTTCCACATACATGTCTTTTGAATTACATATGTTGTGATGTTAAATACATACAAATATGTCATGGGTAACCAGTAAGTTCGGGTCAGCTAGACATGTGATGTTCACTTTACTATACAAGTTATACAGGTAGTTCACTGCTCAAGATAATTCTTAACGAAACTTGTGGTTAGTGAGACACATATTATTGTACAATTTATTATAAAATTGTGTTCAGAGAAGATATTTGTACATTGTAAATATTACTTAATGTGTTCTTGTTTTATGTTACAGATTGTTCCTACCACCTTTTTATTGGTAAATAAATACCATAAACCAACTGGAATTTTCGTCTTGTCCTACTTGGTCACATAAATAAAAATAATAATAATAAATAATTAGTTCTTGATAAATCAAATGTAAAATGCATATTCACAAAGGTGAAGAGATAGAGAAATCAAATTAATTTTAGAGTAGATGCAAACAGTTAATATACAATGCCTTTGTGATGAATTTTAAGACTTCAGTTGAAAAGCCAAAATAATTGAAATATTAAACGTGCACAAATATATCAATGAAATTAAGAAGTTGAATTTCATGAGAGCTAAATCGAAAGAACTGAATTAAAAAAAATGTATATATACATATTATATATATAAGTGTAAAAGTTAATTTCTTTGTGCTTTCTATATCGATATTTCTTCACTAAGGGCAGTTATGTTAGTTTAAGAGTTGTTGTAAAATGTGCTTTATAAATAATAATTAATTTCATTACAACATGTATTGGTAACAATCCTCTGTTAAAACTGATCTTTAAATAACTGTATCTCACTTCTATTCTCAATGACCGTGTAGTGTAGGGCAGCGCCGCGAGAATTCCATCGGCATCGAAAGCAAGTTTTTGACTTGCCTAAATAGCCGAGCGGTCTAGCGCGCTGTTCCTGCACTGCTAGGAGACAGAGAAATGTTTGTTTTTACAGTACAGTCAAAGAATTTGTAATAGTGCCAATAGATTTTTAAGAAAATGATGCTCAAACCTTAATATAAAAGACATAATTTATTTAATTGTTGAAAAAATTCATAGTTTATTTTTGAAATTAAAATTTGTTGTATACGTGTTAATGATGTAATAGATCAGTTATAGACTAATTATTCATATGTTGTGCCAATAGGTTGAAAAAAATATATGATGATCATTTTGCCAATTGTTTGCAAAGATAGTTCATAGTTTATTTTTTCTGATTAATAATTGACTTATTTTGTTATTTTTACCTGTAATAGTTCATTTATTAATGAGATAAATATATTAAAATTGCCTTTGATTTTTCTTATTTGAGGTAGATTTGATTGAAGCCTGAGGTGGATTTTGATGAAATCATCCATAGATCAGTCAGTTAGGGAACTCAACAAAACTTTTTTTTTATCAACACCATAAAATGAGAACAGACTCAAGTTAAAATTTCAGAGTACATGTATTAATTGTAAATAATTATTTAGGAAAGAAAAAAGTGTTTTCACATTGGTACAATACAGTACAAACAACAATCAAAATCTTAAATTTTAACTTCAGTCTGTTCTCAGTTTAATGTCAAGAAATCCATTTGCTTCTTCAGCACTTTATCCCTTGCAATCAGGAAATATATGTAATGGAAGAAACAAGAACTCAATTTGGTTGAAGTTGTATTCAAAATGCAAACAAAACAAGACGAACAATGTAATTATCTTTTCAATGTTAATGCTTAAATTCAAGTAGCCAGAACAAAGAGAAGAGTATAAAACAAGAATATTCATATTGACAGTGCACAGGGAATGGACATTTAAACACGCATTCAAGGAATAGTTGAATATACCGGTACTGTACATATTCATCCTGACAATATCATCATCAAGTATAAAGTATACACATATATTTACATTTGCAAATGTTTTCCGTTATATAACACTACTGAAAGCAAGCGTTGTAATAACTATAAATACAGGTACCGGGTCAAGAGGTCATAGATGTTCGGATAGATTAACGTACGACATAAATTCTCAGTGACATCATAAAGGGTCGACGCGCATTCAGTGGATTACATACATGCCGTTGGGTTTGAAAAATAATGCATTTCACACGTTAAAAGTCACAATCAGGCAAATTTAAAGTATGAATAAGTCACAAATGTAAATATAAGTAACAAGGTATCATTTTTTGAGTTTTATTGGGATGTAAAACAGGTTCGCACTTGATCAAATCTTCATGATCACATGACCAACCCGTTTTACAATCTAATAAATCTAAAAAAAAAAAATGATGCCTTATTTCTTAAATAAATTAAAGAATGAGAAATTGCATTCAGATACCGAGATAATCAAGTCAACAAAGACACTTCACAATCTGAAATAAAATAAACCAGTCACTTCTTACTGCATCGTCTCTTTGGCTTAAATTCTGGCATTTGGCTGCTATCGGGACAGTACCATTTCCCCATAGGTAGGTTTGAATTTGTCAGCTGCAGACATGATAGATGGAACCATTTAAATAGACAATTGCGGTTGTCACAGGCCACCATTGTGTCAGTTTCTCCTTTCCTACAGAAACAGAAAAGTGTGTCAGATTCCTGCAGTTCAACCAAGGATGCTGGAGTAAACTTCCTTGAAAAAAAAAAAACTCCCAACAAGTTCAGGCATAACTGCCAATGAGTGAAAGTCAGTTGCCTTGGTCTTCATTTCCTCCCACAGTTCATTATCTGGTTCGACTCCTCCCATGTGAATATCTTTTTCTGTCCATACGACAAAGACTGCGTACTCATTTTCACATACAAAAATCTTTGTTTGTATCTGATAGTAGTTTTGATGGTTTCTTTTAAGTCGACGTCCATCTGGTGTATCCTCCAAGCAATATTTTCCTCCAGTGTAGAGACTCAGGGATGTTTGTGCCCTGAGGGTATGTCGTGATCCTGCAAGTTCAAGGACACTGAAAAAACAAGTCTGTTTATGCTTCAAAACTTTCTCTTGGAAGTTCATTCTTTCTTTGTTACTCTATAATTGATAAGAATTTGAGGTTGGAACTTCAACAACAGATTATTTGTGAGCTGAAGGTCTGTAATAGTTTTGACGAAAGGTCATTGTATCAAGTTCAAGGTCACAGGCAGAGTGTTAAATTCATATCAGGTCTATAATTTTCAAATAGAAACATTAGATGTCCACATTTGCTTAAGAACAGAAAATGTATATTTAGTGAAAATCAAGGTTATTTTGGCAAGTCTATGATCACATTTAGAAATTTGTATAGAGAAAATTAAAAAAAAAAAAAAACAACATTGCAGAGGTGGTAGTAGGAGTCTGTACTTCCTGTTATCTCTTTAAGATTCACACAGTCCATAGAAGATAAAACATATAATATATATATTATATGAATGCTTCCTGATATATAGAGGATATCTATATTGTGTTATTTGATATTGGCTTTATCCAACGAGTTAAAATGGTGTATATATTTGCGAGGCTTTCCAAACGAATATACACCATTTCAATGAGTTCTATTTATCTCATATGACTTTCATTTAAACAAAATTTTAAGACTTCAACCCTGGCATAGCATACTAACTAGACATTGATTCCTTAAATAACTACTGTGTTTTACAAGCTCATACACATTATTTACATGTCTACCGTTTGTAATGTTCTGAATTTGTTTTTACAGATATCACAGAATATGTTGAGCTAAGAGAACCAGACGAATCACCACCTGGCAGGTTTACATATTTTCTTCACTTGGAATAGTTCATCAGTTAAAAAGCCATAAAGTAAATGCATATAGTACATTTAATTGTTTTTGAGAATAATTAAAATTAATCAAGGTAAAGCAAGATTAAATTTGAAAACACATAATTATTATTTCAAAAAGTAGACACATTTTTGTCATGATGGAATAAAATAAGATAAATAAAGTACAAACATTCTCTATAGATGTAATGTATGATAATTTGTTTTCTTTACCAAGATTACAGACACAAGAAGAAAAGATAAGAGAAACAAGAAATCAGAGTGGTAAGCAATATTCTCTTATTTTATTAGTTTTTACCTCACATGAGGCGTCCGTTTTTCTAGCCGTCTGTATGTAAACTTCTCATGTTTTGACTTGTTCTCCAGAACCACAGGGCCAATTTCAACCAAACTTGGCAGAAAGTGTCTTTTGGTAAAAGGGATTCAAGTTTGTTCAAATGAAGGGCCACACCCTTATAATTATTCAAGGGGAGATAATTGTGAAATAGTGAAAATTTGGTGACATGCTTCTAAAGAACTCACATTGCCATGAAAGATAAAACTTATGGGGAAACATCCTCAGGTTGTGTAGAATCAAATCATGACCCCCTTGGGTGGGGGGGGGACAATTGACGATCAAAGGTTAACATAGATAAATATAGGAAAATTCTTAACAAATCTTCTTCTCAAAAATAGCATAGCCATGTTTAATATACAATTGATTACCACTTTTGAGGTCAACATGGTGAAATAAGGACCAGATACCTGGCCCACGAGGTCATCGAGTGGGCCAGGTCGAGGGTCAGGTCGAGAGTCCTTATTTCACCATGTTGAACTCAAAATGGGGTAATCAATTTTTTTATTATACCGATATATATTGTAAAGAATGAATCTCGAACCGTTATCAATTCTTTCTTTGATCGGGATCGGGATTCGGTATACTCCGTTGTTTACATTGCGACTGCAAGTCGTGTAAGTTTTTGCATCATGATTTACTGATTAAAACAATATTTAGTTGAAAGCGACATACATTGTTATAATTAACGATCACTTTTTCTCTACACAGTCAAAATGTAACACAGATTTTAACTCTTAAAAAGCCGCTTCTTCATTCCATTGAACTAAATTGTAACGATATTTTGAAATGAGTAAACCGTTAAAGTTAACGATAAAATTTTACCGTATTCTGTATGGTTATGTAAAACAGACCATGCACAATATTAAAAACATGTTGTTTTTCCTCGAGTAATTATTATTTTACGCATAAACTTCATTCAGAAAGGAATTTTAATTAAAAGGTCATTACTAAGCCGTCATTAATTATAATGACCGGGTCATTATATCCCACGTGCAAAGTTTCCTAGGTCATAATTGCTGTAAACAGTATCTTTTGGAGTCATTATTGAGTTTTAAAGTTTTCTTATCAGCCAATCAAATTCTAGTATTATCAATAGAGGTATAATAATCATATTTATATGGAAGCATCCTCAGGTAGTGTAGATTCAAATTTGTTCAGATAATGACCCCAAGGGGTTCTGAGGGGCCACATGGTCGATCAAATATTTACATAGAAATATACAATAAAATTTGTTTAAAATCTTCCCAAGAATAGTATAGCCATGATTGATCATTATTTATATGAGAGCATCCTCAGGTAGTGAAGATTGAAGTTTTTTTTTCAAAACATTACCCCTGGGGGTATGGCGGACCCACAATGGCAAATCAATGTTTTATATAGAAATATATAGGAAAATTCATTAAAAATCTTCTTCACAAGAATATCAAAGCCATTAATGATTATATTTATATTGATTCATCCTCAGATAGTGTCAATTCAAATTTCCTAGTCACAGTGCTAAGGTGAGCGATATGGCCCATGGGCCTCTTGTTGCTACTTGAAAACACACAGTAGTCTATTTTATAGAGTGTTATAGTATAACAGCTCTATCAAACACTTTATTGTAATAACCTATGATTTAGGATTTGTAAGAATGTAGTTTTTAACATGATTATTCTTTTGTAAATTACAAAGTTTGCACACTGGATTGTAAACACAATGTTATTGAATGTCAGGTTTTAAATGATTTCATGTTAACATCTATAAAAATCTGAACAAGAAATATTCGCGATGTTGATTCTCCCGCAAAACTAGCGAAAATTTCCCGCACACGAAAAAGTTTGTTTGCAATTACAGTATGTAGCACACTACTTTATATAGTGTCTGCATTATAACGTGTGAGTAGAGTACGTTTCTCTGGTTGTAAGAAATCATTGTAATAGTTATTGTTAACCTAATTAATTTAACGTTAAGATGATTCAGAGACCGTTAATTTCTGACAGTAGGCCAGTGGTGAACTGTACAGACAAGTTGTTAGAGTTCTTGTTGAACACATTGTAGCTGATTCTAAAAAAAAATCATTTTAATACAAATTTGAAATGCAGTTGTACAGCTTAACTCGGTTTTAATGAAGTCACTGGGACCTATGAAATTTCTTTGCTATATCTATAATTCATTATATCCGTATAAGAAATTCATGAAATCTTTATAGTTGATCTAAGATGACTTCACTATATGTATCTGTAAATTCGCAATATCCGTGTTCGTTCTAAACGAGTTTTGCTGTACGTAGGTATTTCGAAACACCGATATCTCAAACACCATGGATACTGTAGATTGACAAATAGTCACGACAGGTTTGAATTATACATGTTTGGTGTTTGCAATTTATTATTTTTTTCACGAAATTAAACTGATTGTGAATGCTATTATTGGATTTAGAAACATCTAAATTTTATATAAAATTCAAATTAATTTTTCTTGCAGCCTGAAATTAAAACCATCGCTAATGGTAGTTTTTTTGAGAAATTCTGAAATTTTAGCATTTTGGAATTAAAAAGACTTGTAGTATATCAAAGTGATATATTTAAATCCCAACTACTTATTTATTAATTATATACCCTTGATCTCTAGCATCCTTTGAAACCGTATAAGCAGAATTTTCATCAAATTTATATTTTGGCATTATTAAATCCTTTTATAATCATTCCATACAAATAATATTCATGGTGTAATCTGTTGAGATATGAGTGGCAGACAGAAAATTCAATAAAGTGTTACCTTCAATGCTATAAATTTCTAGAAAATCTTATCATTAGAATGAGACACAGTTATTTAGACTGATATTCCAAAAAAAAAAAATTATGGGTAAGAAATAAATTCGTTATCCAGGTTCAATCAAGGGTGTACAGTGATTTACCCAGGGTTGTAACATTCCATAAACCTTTCGGCCTCAGGGTGTATGGAATAAAACTTGGGTGAAAAATACCCCTATACACCCTTGGTTGGACCTTGATAACTAATAATGATCACAAAAATAACCTACAAACAACATAAATCTGAGAACAGGCTGTGACACTGAGACCCTCGGATTCAGGTACCTAGGTAGGAGTAAGCATCCCCTGTTGACCGGTAAAACTCACCGTCATTATCCCTACGTCATTATACAGTAGATGAGACATATCATTACACCTAATGATTAGGTTATATGATAACCATAAAATTTACAAAACTCTGACTAAAGCTGAACACGACTCGTAAATAGAGAAAAGCCATTATTGTAAGTTTCTTTGGCATCTTACTTTCCTGCATTATGAGTTTTTTTTTTTCACTATGGAAAACTGTATAGCATGCGCCCATCTACACCTATGGCTACTTGCTACTTAAAAGTAACTTAGTCAGCCACTTTATATAAAGATCCTCAGATATAGCAAAAGTCCAATCGAATATGGCGGACACATTCCTTAACCATTGTGTTCAGCTTTAAAGATGTTAGTTATTCCCCTGCAATAGAGTTGGAGGATATAATTATGCAATTGTTTGGTGGTTTTTAGCTCTATTGGTTAGAGACCAGAAGAGATTATGCGATAGTAATGCGTCCGGCGTCCATCTAGCTGTCTGTTTGTCTAGCTGTCTGCAAAAACTTTAACCTTGCCCATAACTTTTGATTTAGTGGAAATGACTTTCCTATTTCACATGTGTATTCCTTGTGACAAGACCTTTCTTTGGGTATCACCAATTTTGACCTTGGACTTTGACCAACTTTTTACACAAATATTGCAAACATTTACTTTGGCCATATCTTAAGAACAGTATATACCAGGACATTTTTACTTGACATGTATATTTTTTGTAAAAAGACCTTGGATACCAGCAACTTTCATCTTTTGACCTTGGAGATTTCCGTACATATGAAAAAAACTTTGACCTTGGTCATAACTTTAGAACAGTAAGGACTAGTTCTTTCATACTTCACAAATGTAATCCTTATTATTAAAAATAAATTTACTGCTGCACACTACCGATGCGTTTGTGATCTGTTTTATATCTCGATCAAAATGTAATCCTTGTGAGAAAACTTTTCATTGGATACCAAGAACCTTGACCATTTGCCCTGGAGTTTGACCTACTTGTAAAAAGCCAACCTTGACCATAACTTTTAACGGTACTTTTTCCTGTATAATATTACAACTTATATATTTTAATAGCATTTCACACAAAAATTAATTAAAAGTCTTATTTCATTTAAAAGATATTAAAACTTTAAATTTTTTGGCGGGTCTGATTGACACATTAGCACGGGCCAATTTCAACCAAACTTGCCACAAAGCATCCTTGGGTGAAGGGAATTCAAGTTTGTTCAAATGAAGGGCCACGCTCTCATTCTAGGGGAGATAACTGGGAATTAATGAAAATTTGGTGGGATGTTTTAAAAATCTTCTCAAGAACCACTGTACCAGGAAAGATGAAAGTTAAAGGGAAGCATCCTCAGGTAGTGTAGATTCAAATTTGTTCAAATCATGACCCCCAGAGGTAGGGAGGGACCAAATGGCCGATCAAAGTTTTACATAGAAATATATAGGAATATATAGGAAAATCCCATGACGAAATTGTTTACCTATAGTCTGTTTTTACCCTATGTGATGTTCAATACGTCACATTATACTTGGTTCAGAATCACATAGGGTAAAAACAGACTATAGGAACTCTTTTATTCGAGGAGGTAAACAATTTCGTCACGGGAGCCATATTTTGAACTGAGATTTCAGTGAATATTTTTATGTTGGGATTTACATGCCTAAACGGTAAGCAATGTAGAAATAATAGTGACAGAGAGTCAAATAAACAACTAACTGACTTAATTGAAGCGAACGGCAGTGTGGTCAAGGTGAATAATTCTTGCTATAGTCGACCGAATTTGGGACTTAATTTCCAGACATGAATTATTAATAGTCGTCCAGGGATTCTGCGACGGCGTCAGTCCAAATATCTAGCCTAGCAGAATCTCAACAGGGATTATATCGACTCCTCTACCAAAATTGTGAAATTCAAGGCCCCAGGGTCAGGGGTTCTAGTGCTAGGATGGGGCTACATGTATATAGATTATATAGTGAAAATGCAAATTATTTCTTTGAATTTCTTCTTTTCTGCTCCTGTGCATTAAATAAACTAATCTAGTGCATAGTTACGTTGAAAATGACAAACTCTTCCAAAATTGTGAATTTCATGGTCCCAGGGTCAGGGGTGCTGAGTCGGGGTTTTATATTAGTTGGTGGTAGCTTGTATTGCAATATTAATAGGAATATTTAAAGTATACATATATATATATATATATATATATATATATATATATATATATATATATATATATATATAAAAAGCACTTTGAAACCAAAACACTGTATATCCTAAATGTCGGATCTATCAAGTAGATACAAGGATATTTATATAAATGATAAAAATGACCAACGACACGAACAATAAAAATTTGTCAAATTTTATTTCTTTGTCCCTATTCAGGAAAGAAAAAAGTTAAAAAGTCATAAGAACAAAGGAAAAATAGAAACAAATAACAACTAGCACTACTACTAAGCTACTAAACAAGATATTTACATACTTAATAAATTACATTTGAATTTTTTTAATGATACAAATATATTTCCAAGAAATTAATTTTTTTTAAATCATTCCGGTTCATAATTTTATAGATCGGGCCTCGTTAATGCTTTACAAATTGAACGAATTAATTATGTAATTAATTACGACAATCAGTAAATAAAATTTTTCAAAATTTTGAAAATGGCCCCATTTACTCAATAAAGTAATCCTGAAAAATGGGATGGGGTATTTAAACATAAAGTGAATTATGATCCATTATAAATTTTGAAATAATCCGGGTAAAAAATAATTAACAAAGGCGAAAGCAATACATAGCCATGTGGGTTGTACGAGAGTTGGTGAATTTCAAATTGACTCTAGAGTTTCACATTAAATTGAGAGAATAATCTTGTTTAATGATACGTCAGGAACATTAAGGCCCATTTACGTTCATTCTGGTGAAAATTTAGTTTTTATACCATTAGGGCGGATGACTAATATGTGCATGAAATTTTCTTTGTTTTTCTTGAGCATCTGAAATATTGGGTTGATATACAAAAGATACCACACTGTCAACCTTTATTTGTGACCCTCAAGGTTGAAATGTTCCCCAACGGGTTCATTATTTTTTGCTATCATAATTTATATACGGTGGTTAATGAAACTCCTGCGGAATAAGCAATTTCAAATATACTGTTTGGAAAACTTTGCAACTGATGAGATAAATGCAGTTGTGAAATAATAATTTCAGGACAAATTCGGTAGTATTTTGTATCTGCGGCCTGTAACGGGGCTGTTAAAACTGTCTGTGTCAGTACTGTGCTTAAAAGAAGACATCTTCAAGCATTTTAAAGCCCCCGTTGGTAATATTGTCCAGTCTGGTTCTACTACCATGTCCTTCAGGTTAAAAGCAATAATTTATATATTAAAGGTCTGCCATTCGTTGTTTGAATGGAGTAATTTAGGTTCTTTTCATTTGATACCGCTAAGGTTCTTAAACAAGGATGTATTTGGTTACCAGACAACGCCTACAGCTTAAGGAACTTTCTCCTTGTAGCTAATAGAGTTTTGCTGTCATTCCTGCCATCTCATCATAGCTGTTTGTACGGTGCGGGCATTGTAGCCTCTCTTGCATGTACACTTAAGAGACCACTTTGCTCCTCGATATAAGGCAGGGGACGAACCCTGCCTAATTCTGCACACTAAAGAGTTCTTATGCACTCCCTTAAAAGTGTGTGGGGGATGAAGCTAGATATCATAAGATATAGGTGGGAGTCTGTGGGTTTGGTGTGGAGATTTTATTCGATATTCACCATCAATCATAGATTAGTATCTAGGAATACGTTTTTGAATTAGATATATATTTTAAATTTTTGATCGACAAAAAATGTGTTGGAAACGTTAATGAAAGCCTACAAGGCTCTCGCGACATTCCACCCACTTCATCTCTATATCGTCAATCTAAACGCAACCAGCTATGGGGCCTAAAAGGTTTGAAGTAACAAGTTGCGTTGAAAACAAAAATTAAGACATTGGCATAAGACGGTGCCATTTTCGTACCCATAAGTGCCATTAACCTGCAGGTAATGTTCTCCATTAAACATGAAGTTGTTGAAATTGAGAATATAAACAAAGAGCTTAAAGGGACATCTGTAGAAGGAATTTGTATGGATGTAACATCCCAGCTCTATCCAAATTTTAATATTGGTGTAAAGGATTTGATGTTAGTCACAATGGTATACTTGGTCTTATGTAGTCCGTTGTCCTTGTAGGATGGCAAATTCTCTACGTGTGGACGGAGATGTAAATCAAAAATTAGAAATTTTCTATCCAATTGCGCTGACATGGGGCGACCTGGCATGCCTTCTTTGTGTATTTTAGGAAGCAGATAGAATTGTCCTGGTCTAATTTTTATATAAATTTAAACATATCAAGAATTTGGTAATGGCAATGGAGAATTCTTTTTTTCTTATAGAAACGTTCGTCTGAGAGTTGTCTTTGTATCCTCCGCCATGTAAGTCTCTTTATCCATTACTACAACTGTAGATTTTTGCTTTCTATTACAATGTCATATTTTTTAATGATTGTAAGGCATTCTCTTCCTTATCAAAATGTACGGGAGTCTTATATACATTGAAAGGAAATTCTCTATGTCTGACTCAACGGCGTCAATATAATATATAGCAAGTTCCCAGTCAACTAGGGTTTATAGAGTAGATCTTGTAAATCTGGCTTGGAAGAGTCGTATTTATATCTTTTATATAAACTAGTATGCTTATTTTTTCTTTTTTTTCGTTACCTCATTGGCGTGGGGCAATACTTTGTATTTTATAAAGTGATTCATATGGAAGAGGAGCATAAATTGAGCAAAAATCAGACGTCATTTGTATGAGTCCGTTCCTAGCTTGTCTTAATGCGTTAAAGCGTATTAACTCTGACCTTACCAGTTGTTCCATAGGCTTGGATTCACTATCCTGAGAAATATATTTTTTTGAATATGTTGATTTTGTTAGGAAAATTATAGGTGTCTATAATATTATGGGCTTCATGTAATGACCTGGGACATTATATCTTATGAGGGATGATTTAATTCCGTTAATCTCACTCTCCAATTGTCCTAACTTGTGGATATCCCAAGAAAAAAGTGACATCAATATTTAGAACATCTTTTTTAATAACATTCAATTCCTGAAAGCGTTTGGAGATTGGCCCTATGTTAGGTGTAACATTTATCTGAAAGCCTTTCGGTAGCATGTTACATTCTAATTGTAGGTCTGTAAAATTGTGAAATTTTTCAGTTTTTATCGATTTTATGGTAGTTCTTTCTTTAGAAGTTTAAATGTTGGGTTATCTTTAATAGCCATATTTGAAAGGAAATTACAATTGCCAAAATGATAAGACTACTTTTAAGTTTTTAGTCGTATGAAGTCACAAGATAGCAACGAACGATTGTTCTGTATTTTAAAGGAATTTGTAGATAACTCGTGCACGAATTCAAAAATTTTCAAAACAAACGGTACGTGAGTAAAATCGAAAGGGAAAAGTGGGGTAGAACTTATTTGCAAAGGTTGGAATCAAAATAAATAGTAAAAAACGTCAAATAATGAAAGACATTACCAAAAATTTTTGATAAGAACAAGAATATAAATAAAGAAATATGGATATACTTCTTGGATCTGTGAAGATACATTGGCGAAAAAGGATATAAAAAGCACTAAAAAACCAACAACACTGTATATCCTAAATGTCGGATCTATCAAGTAATATACAAGATCACGGATGGAAATTTATATAAAGCACTAAAAATGACCAACGACACGAACAATAAAAATTGTCAAATTTTCGGGCGCCCTGTCCCTTCCTCAGGACAAAGAAAAAAGTTAAAAAGTCATAAGAACAAAGGAAAAATAGAAACAAAAACAACTAGCACTACTACTAAGCTACTAAACACTAGATATTTACATACTTAATAAATTACATGTTGAATTCGAAATTTTTAAGAACAACAATAAAGAAAGAAATCCGGACCGCTATGAAATGCGTCCGGTCTATCAGGTATACTCGGGTGAAGTGCGATTTACATAATTGAACGAATTAATTATGCTAATAAATTACGACAATCAGTAAATCGTACATTGTTTCATTCTCTCAAAATGGCGTAACTTTACTTAATAAAGAATAATCAAAGAAAAATAAGATGGCAGGGATATTTAAACATATGAATTATGATCCATTATAAATTTTGAAATAATACCGGGAAAAAATAATTAACAAAGGCGAAAGCAATACATAGCCATGTGGGTTGTACGAGAGTTGGTGACGCAAATTGACTGTAAGTTTATAAATTGAGAGAATAATTCTTGTTTAGTATCGTCAGGAATTGGGTCTAGTTTACGTTCATTCTGGTGAAGTCATTTAGTTTGTTAATACCATTAGGGCGGAATGACTTCAATCTGTGCATCCAGAAATTTTCTTTGCTTTTTCTCTGAATCTGTCCATCTTGGGTTATGGTCAATCACCACTACTGTACATATCCTCCCATTTGTGACCCTCAAGGTTGAAATGTTCCCCAACGGGTTCATTGAGTAAGGGTGGTCCTAATGGTCGAACGGTGGTTATTGACTCTCCTGCGGAAATCTCCTGTTTCACCAATATACTGTTTGGAGCAAACTTTGCAACTGATGAGATAAATGCAGTTGTCAATATGACAGGACAAATTCCCTAGTATTTTGTATCTGCGGCTCTGTAACGGGGCTGTTAAAACTGTCTGTGTCAGTACTGTGCTTACAAAGAAGACATCTTCTGTCAAAGTTTTAAAGCCCCCGTTTAATGGGTTGTCCAGTCTGGTTCTTACTAAATGTCCTTCAGGTTCCTTGGGCGTCTGTATGCAGCCAAAAATTTTCCTTCTGCCATTCGTTTGTTTGAATGGAGAATTGGTAGGTTCTTTTGAAGGATACCGCTAAGGTTCTTAAGGACGGGATGGTATGTGGTTACCAAGGGACCCTACCGCTATTGTCTTTCTCCTTGTAGCGTAATAGGTTTTGCCTGTCATGTCCTGCCATCTCATCAATAGCTGTTTGTACGGTGCGGGCATTGTAGCCTCTTTTGCATAAGTGGGACTTAAGAAGACCACTTTGCTCCTGATATAAGGCAGGGGACGAACAATGCAGTCGAATTCTGGTGGCTAGAAGGCACTCCCTTAAAAGTGTGTGGGGGATGACAGCTTCAAGGGCATAAGATATAGGTGGGAGTCTGTGGGTTTGGTGTGGAAAAAAATTCGATTTCACCATCAATCAGGGTAGATGTAGTATCTAGGAATACGTTTTTCGAATTAGATACGTCTACTGTAAATTTGATCGACTGATGAAAGGTGTTGGCAAACGTAATGAATGCCTCGAGGCTCTCGCGACATTCCACCCACTTCATCTCTATATCGTCAATGAAACGCAACCAGCTATGGGGCCTAAAAGGTGCTTGAAGTAACAAGTATGCGTTCCAGTTGCCCATGAAGACATTGGCATAAGACGGTGCCATTTTCGTACCCATAGCAGTGCCATTAACCTGCAGGTAATGTTCTCCATTAAACATGAAGTTGTTGAACTTGAGAACATGTTCAAGGAGCTTAGCAAGGGACTCTGTAGAAGGAATTTGTATGGATGTACTATCCCAGACTTCTCTACAGGCTTCGATACCCTCATCGTGCGGAATATTGGTGTACAAGGATGTGACGTCCATAGTCACGAGGAGGGTATGATCTGGGAGGCCAGTAGAGGGCGTCTTGTTAATGTAGTCCGTGGTGTCCTTGAGATAGGATGGCAAATTCTCTACGTGTGGACGGAGATGTAAATCAATAAATTCAGAAATTTTCTCCGTGGGGTGTCCAATTGCGCTGACTATAAAAACCTGGCATGCCTTCTTTGTGTATTTTAGGAAGCAGATAGAATTGTCCTGGTCTACAATCAATAGGATTTAAGGTCTCATAGACGTTGATACCAATCTCATTTTTCTCAAACATATCGTCAAGAGATTTGGTAATGGCGGTGGAGAATTCTTTAGTGGGGTCAGAGTCCAGTTTCTTATAGAAACGTTCGTCTGAGAGTTGTCTTTGGGCCTCCGCCATGTAAGTCTCTTTATCCATTACTACAACTGTAGAACCTTTGTCTGCTTTCTTGATTACAATGTCATCCCGATTTTTTAATGATTGTAAGGCAGATCTCTCTTCCTTACTCAAATTGTCGGGAGTCTTGTCTGGCATTGAAAGGAGCTTCTCTATGTCTGACTCAACGGCGTCAATATACGACTCAAGCGCGCCGCACTTGCCCGGTGCAGGTTCCCAGTCACTCTTGGGTTTATAGAGTTTGTGTTCCTCTAGATCTTGTAAATCTGGCTTGGAAGAGTCGTATGAATTTACTTCGGAGTCTTTTCTAGAGAAGTGCTCCTTCAAACGAAGTCTCCGGAAGAATGCTCGGGTGTCCTCTCTGACTTGTTTTTCGTCGACCTCATGTGGCGTGGGGCAGAAATTTAGTCCCTTGGAAAGAAGTGAGGTCTCCGATTCGGAGAGAGGAGCACTAGATGTATTGAGCACTGGGCAGACGTCAGGAGTTTGTATGAGTCCGTTCCTCGCGATTGTCTTAATGCGTTTGAAGCGTCTCGAGCGGGGTTTGCGTGTCTTGTTAACTCTGACCTCTGACCAGTTGTTCCTAGACTGTGGAACACTGTCGCGGAGAAATTTCTTTTTTTGAGTCTTGTTGACTTTATTTGTTAGGGCCATATTATAGGTGTCTATAATATTATGGGCTTCATCAAGATCGGCCTGGGACATGATATCGTTGAGGGATGATTCTAAACTTGATCTCACTCTCCAATTGTCCTAACTTGTGGATATCCCAAGAAAGACAGAGTGACATCAATTGTTTAGAACATCTCCTTGTAATAACATCCCAGCGTTCCTGAAAGCGTTTGGAGATTGGCCCTATGTTAGGTGTAACATTTATCTGAAAGCCTTTCGGTATAATGTTACATTCTAAGTAGGTCTGTAAATTGGAGATCCGGTGTTCAGTTTTTATCGATTTTTGGTGTTCTTTCTTTAGAAGTTTAAATGTTGGGTTAAATAGCCATATTTGAAAGGAAATTACAATTGCCAAAATGATAAGACTACTTTTAAGTTTTTAGTCGTATGAAGTCGAAAGATTCAACGAACGATTGTTCTGTATTTTAAAGGAATTTGTAGATAACTCGTGCACGAATTCAAAAATTTTCAAAACAAACGGTACGTGAGTAAAATCGAAAGGGAAAAGTGGGAAGAACTTATTTGCAAAGGTTGGAATCAAAATAAATAGTAAAAAACGTCAAATAATGAAAGACATTACCAAAAATAAATGATAAGAACAGAGAATATAAATAAAGAAATGATGGATATACGGGTGGATCTGTGAAGATACAGTTGGCGAAAAAGGATATAAAAAGCACTAAAAAACCAACAACACTGTATATCCTAAATGTCGGATCTATCAAGTAGATACAAGATCACGGATGGAAATTTATATAAAGCACTAAAAATGACCAACTACACGAACAATAAAAATTGTCAAATTTTTCTTTGAATTCCCTTCCTCAGGACAAAGAAAAAAGTTAAAAAGTCATAAGAACAAAGGAAAAATAGAAACAAAAACAACTAGCTTATGACTTTTTAACTTTTTTCTTTGTCCTGAGGAAGGGACAGGGCTCTTCCAAAATTTGACAATTTTTATTGTTCGTGTCGTTGGTCATTTTTAGTGCTTTATATATATATATATATATATATATATATATATATATATATATATATATATATATATATATATATATATATATATATATATATATATATATATATATATATATATATATATATATATATAATAAATTTCAGTTAAAAATAAAAATAAATTCAGTTTTCGTACTTTGAACCATTTAAATGATGAGAGTGGACTTTGAACCATTAAATGATGAGGGTGGAAACACGTACCAAATGTTTTTTATTTGTCAATATTTATTTCTTTGTTTATTGGAAAGTTTTGGTATGTAATTGTGTATAAAAACACGAAAAATGGTCTATATATTGACAGCCCCCCCCCCCTTTGACTACAATAAAGGCAAGGTAACAAAATTTCATTCTAATTTTTCTTAGCATAATACATACAAATATATTTCCTAGAATTTAATTTTTTTTATCATGCCGTGTTCATAATTTTCTAACCAGATCGGGCCTCGTTAATGTTTTGAAATATGCACTAAGGTATTAATCAACAACATGATGAAATAAAATTTCCAAAATTTTGAAATATGTGGCCCCAGGATCAGTGGTTCCTGTGGGGTGGGGTGCACAACTGATAAAGGGGAAATTATGCATATTCTCTTTTTACTCTGATTTACCTCTGGGTATTAAGTATAAGAAAAGTAAGCATGCTAAATGTATAGTTATGATAAGCAATGGTGTCTCTTTCAAGATTGTGAATTTCATGGTCTCTCAGGGAATCAAATTCAATATGTTGGAAAGTTATTAAATGATACTCAGATGAACAATAAGGCCTGTGGGCCTCTTGTTACGAAAATATAATATTTATAAAGTTACATCAATAATATTAAATGAAATCTATCTGACCGGTTTTTCATAAGAAATATTTTGACATACAAAAGATAGACATAAAACCATTTATTTTAACAAAAACGTCATTGTCAACAACGGCAATCCTCGGCTGATTCGCTACGCTCCGAGTGTGCGAGGTACGAGCCATCCCAATGCATTGTCAACGAACTTTTTTGGACAAGCCCTCATAATATTCCTGCTATCATAATTTATATACGAGGGGTTATCAAAAATACGTGAATAAGCAATAAAAAAGCCTTTACATGTGCTCAAAAGCTGAACTAAGTCTAGTTTATAAAGATCGGGATCGTAATGTGAAATAATAATTTCAGAACGACAACTCGGTCAAGTAGAACCGACGGCGACGCGGCGACTGACTTTGAAGATTTAGAATTGAGTATTAACAAGCATCAAAGTCACTGTTGAAAGTATGTATAAGACTACAAATCATTGTTGAAAGCAATAATTTAGGGGTACGGGTAATGAGTTGTTAGTAAACAAAGGAAATTATTTTTTTTCATTTGTTTACGAAAACATAAACAAGGAACAAGGAAGTGATTTTGTAAACTGGACAACGCCACAGTTAAGGAACCCTATCTACACTGTACACTAAAGAGTTCTGATTCTATTGAACAACGCCACAGTTTAAGGAACCCTCTCTACACTGTACACTAAAGAGTTCTAATTCTATTGAACAACGCCACAGTTAAGGAACCCTCTCTACACCGCACACTAAAGAGTTCTGATACATTGGTATGGCCTAAAAAAAAAAAAGTTTGTTTCCTGTAACCCGACCGACCCATTCAAATTACCCCCGGGTGGATTTTTTTTTCTGACAAATGGCAAAACTTCGTTTGATCAATCAGCTGATTCCATTTATTAAAAAAAGAAAAAAATGTTTTAGAAGCCAGTAATTAGCTTGTAGCTTAAATTGAGACATTTTAGATATCTCAACCTAGATTATATTTACCCTAGTTATTAAGAGTAATCATTATTTTCTGACGTTCGTTTTCTGCCGCTTGGCAGCCATTTTGGATGCCATGTTGGGTGTCCACTGTAAATATGACACCTAGTATATTCAGTCTGGGGATGTTTGACCATTCATAAGCAAAAGAAAAAAAAATTCCGACCTACCGACCCTTAATTTTTTGGGAATGTTACAGGAAACAAACATATTTTTTTTTTAAGCCTATTGTAAACTGGACAACGCCACAGTTAAGGAACCCTCTCTACACCACACACTAAAGAGTTCTGATACAGTGGTATAGTAAACTGGACAACGCCACAGTTAAAGGAACCTTCTCTACACTGCACACTAAACAGAACTAAAGACTTTAGTAGCAATGCCCAAGCAAGGGGGAGATAACTTTCCAGATTCACTCAGCCTCGTTTTGATTCCGTATCGGAAAAGAGCTTGAAAAGTACGGCTTGATAAACTACTTTCCCTCTTGTTTTCAAATGTTTTGATGACCTTTCTGTAAAGTTAGTATTGGCAACCCTGAATGTTTGAAGTATGGCATAATTAGTCGTTTTAAAAATAGATTGAAAAATTAAAAATTCTCTAATTTTCATATACGGACGAGTAATTTGTCAAAACATGCACAAGTAGCTCCCTCTGTTATACCACTACAAATACATATCACATGCAGGCAAGTATTCAACCGTTCTTGTTATACCACTACAAATACATATCACATGCAGGCAAGTATTCAACCGTTCTTGTTATACCACTACAAATACATATCACATACAGGCAAGTATTCAACCGTTCTTGTTACATGTGTTATACCACTACAAATACATATCACATGCAGGCAAGTATTCAACCGTTCTTGTTATACCACTACAAATACATATCACATACAGGCAAGTATTCAACCGTTCTTGTTATACCACTACAAATACATATCACATGCAGGCAAGTATTCAACCGTTCTTGTTACATGTGTTATACCACTACAAATACATATCACATGCAGGCAAGTATTCAACCGTTCTTGTTATACCACTACAAATACATATCACATACAGGCAAGTATTCAACTGTTCTTGTTATACCACTACAAATACATATCACATGCAGGCAAGTATTCAACCGTTCTTGTTATACCACTACAAATACATATCAAATGCAGGCAAGTATTCAACTGTTCTTGTTATACCACTACAAATACATATCACATGCAGGCAAGTATTCAACCGTTCTTGTTATACCACTACAAATACATATCACATGCAGGCAAGTATTCAACCGTTCTTGTTATACCACTACAAATACATATCACATACAGGCAAGTATTCAACCGTTCTTGTTATACCACTACAAATACATATCACATGTTCTTGTTCGCCACACAAATTTTTCTAAGGCCGACTGGAGAAAATTCGGATCGTTCATATCCAGTATGGCAGCCAACACGTGTGTAGAAAAAATGTAAACAATGTGAATTGAACGTCTGGCGTTCTGTTTTCTTCATTGTCAAGGTGATACAATGTTATATTCTTGTTTTTGAACTATGCTGAAGCATTTTAATCATGAAAGAATCTGGGGGGGGGGGGGGTTAAGGCGAGTCATATGCCCACACAGATTTTGTCGCTCTGTAAGCATTTTGGAAAGTTCATAGTTGTACGATTTACCTAAACATTTAAACTTTGTACAGCACTGTCCAAATGACAATATTTATATGTTTACAGTATTTTTAACGTGATGATTTTCATATTGCGTGTTAATTGTTCTGTCAAAAAATTATGTCTTCAGGTTTGGGAGATGGTACGCTTTACCTTTCCTTTTAACTGTTTTTGCATACAGAACAGTCATATTGCACTGGCTACCCATGATTGAATTTGTTTACATTTTAATCGTGTAATGTACAGTAGTCTTGAACTAAATGCATTTAAAATGTTATATACACATGTAGCTTGAAAACTAGTATATTATAGGAAAAACATTAATTGACCATAAATGAATTCATCATCTTATCTATTCATTTTGTTTTTGTGAAAAAATATGTTTATCTAATTTTTAACCTGAACTTTAAAAAATCGTGATTCGAACACTCGCGACAGGTAACTGGATGCTTCATCTCAGCCGCTATGACTACTGAGCTACGAAGTCGCACAGAAATTTCCCTTTAAATAGCAAATAGTTCTATATGTATAGCAAACGCACAACTGGACTTAGAGTTTTTGAGAATATGTTGCGAAATTTAAGTAGGTAAACTAACTTTTTTATATAGAGTGGGTCTTTGTACCATTTTTTTGAAAATGTTGAGAGATACATCCTTCCATACCCTTTGAATATTTGTTTACAAAAAAATGGTACGAAGACCCACTCTATATAAAAAGCACAGTTTTAACATCCATTTCTATCATTTTTACGGTTACTAAAGCGTATTACCATTTTGGCAGGTTAATTACAATCAATTTGTAAGTAATTTGATTCAAGTTTTATCTTTACTGTATGCATATGGTTATAAATAACTCCCAAATTTAATAAAAAGTGGAATTTGCAAGATTTTATTTAATTGATATTTTACTTGCCCTTGCGTAGGCATATGACTCGCCTAATCCACCCAGATTCTTTCATTCAAAGGCTATTTCATGTGCAAAAACGAAAGTAGGGTTCATCTCAAAGTGAACAAGAATAAATTTAAAGATTGACTTACTTTGGTGAAGAAAACAGTGAAAGTCAAATAAAAACTTCATTATTAATCATACTTTGATTTTTATTGATAACTTTATTACTTTAACCAACAACACGAATAATGAGACATAAGCTATTCTGTATAAATAAGGAAAACAAAGGAAGACAACTCTTGCATTTTACATTCTGTGTCATATTTTCTTCTGTGCCTCAAAAGTGGCACGAGAATAGTATGAAATTTCAGGTAAAATTAACCAACTGGTACCTAGGTTATTTTCTAAAATTGTTTTGATCAAGCATTCCTGTAGTATCTGCTTTTAATTTGCTGATGTACACTTTCCAATCATTTTCCTCGGAAAGATGGATAACTCTGTAAGAATTCTGCATTTTTTAAACAATCATAAAAAGCTATATTTTCACCTGATTTAAGAAATGATTGCTGATATGGAATTAGTGGGTCATACTTTACACAATGTACATAAAAAACTGACAATTTTTTGACTCCTTAAAAATTATTGGGCATTGCTACTAAAGAATTCTGAAAACAGTGGTATTGTAAACTGGGCAGTGATAGCAATGCCCAATAATTTTTAAGGAGTCCAAAAAATGTCAGTTTTTTTATATCCATTGTGTAAAGTATGACCCACTGATTCATTTCTCAAATCGGGTGAAAATTAAGCTTTTTATGAATGTTTAAAAAATGCAGAATTCTTACAGAGTTATCCATCTTTCTGTCAGAGGAAAATGATAAGAAAGTGTACATCGGCTAATAAAAAGCAGATAATACAGGAATGCTAGATTTAAGAATATAACCTTGGTACCAGTTAGTTAATTTTATCTGAAATATCTTAATATTCTTGTGCCACTGCTGAGACACAGAAGAAAATTTGACATGGTTTGTAAAATGCAAGAGTTGTCTTCCTTATTTATATAGAGTCTGTCATTATGCATCTGTTCTGTTGTTTTTATAGTGTGAAACCTAATTATATTATAACAATTGGCAGAGGCAGCTGAATCCCTTCAGTTAACTTTCTGAGGACCTGGCAGGTTCAATATATACAAATATATGATTAAGCAATATATACAAATAAATGTTAGACTACTTGTTATTAATCAATTATGTACATCAAAGTGATGCTGGCTCTGAAGCAATCAGCTTTTACATGTACAGCTCGGCTCTTCTACTTGCTAGCTCTTACAACATGGCTCTTCGAGTTACTGGCTCTAACAGCTCAGCTCTTATAACATCGTTTTTAACCGGCTCTTATAGCTCAGCTCTTACTGGCTCCCCCAGTAGCTTTCTTGGTAATAAATAATATCTAAAGCCAGGAAAGACTTATTCAGTCACGTCTAAAGCTTTAATATTTTTATTCTTTTAAAAAAAATATTACCTTCTTATTATCAATTGATAGCCACTTGTGTTCTCACTTCTGCTTCAACTTTGCAACTAATTTAAATCCACCACTTCACCTGTATTTATAATCCCTGTGCCAAATGACGCCACCTAGCTGAACATTACTATAAAACAAGACTTTTCCTGGATTGTCTCAATTTTTAAAGTAATAAACTTGTCATTAAAAGTCAAAGTATGATTATAAATGAAGTTTTTATCTGATTTTCAAAGAAACTATCCAAGATATTTTTTATCAAACTTCATATGCTGATAGATATTGATGAGAGCTATGCAACTGCATCAACATTTTTTGACCTTGACCTTTCCTTTGACCTTGACCTCACTTTTCTGAAATTAGTGTTTAGCTCAGTTTTAAACATACCACAAGATGGTGTTATCAAACTTCACATGTTGATACATACTGATGAGAGCTATTCAACTGCATCAACATTTTTGACCTTGACCTTTCCTTTGGCCTTGACCTTACTTATCTTAAATTAGTGTTTTGCTCAGTTTTAAAGATACCATTCGAGATATTTTTATCAAACTTCAGATGCTGTTACATATTGATGAGAGCAATTCAACTTCATTAACATTTTTGACCTTGACCTTTCCTTTGACCTTTGACCTCACTTTTCCTAAATCACTGTCAAATTTCACATGTTAATACATAATGATGTTAGCAATTCAACTGCATCAGCAATTTTGACTTTGACCTTTTATTTGACCTTGACCTCACTTTTATCAAATTGTGTTTAAGTCAGTTTAAATTGAAGAGATCAATCTAGATATTTTTATTAAACTTCATATCTTGATACATATTAATGAGAGATATGCATCTGCATCAACAATTTGACCTTGATGTTTCCTTTGACCTTTGACCTCACTTTTCCTAAATCACTGTCAAACTTCATATGCTGATACATACTGATGTAAGCAATTGAACTGCATCAACAATTTTGACCTTGACCTTTTATTTGACCTTGACCTCTCTTTATCAAATTGCGTTTTTAAAAAACAGTTTTAAAGAAACCATTTATAATATTTTTTCAACTTCATATGCTGACACTTACTGATGAGAGCTGTTCAACTGAATCTACAGTTTTTAGCTCGCCTGAGCTGAAAGCTCAAGTGAGCTTTTCTGATCACCCGTTGTCCGTCGTCCGTCTGTCTGTCTGTCCATCCGTCTGTAAACTTTTCACATTTTCAACTTCTTCTCAAGAACCACTGGACCAATTTTAACCAAACTTGGTACAAAGCATCCTTGGGTGAAGAGGAATTTAAATTGTTAAAACCAAGGCCCGAGACCCCTTTCAAGGGGAGATAATCAAGAAAATACAAAAATAGTGTGGGGTCATTAAAAAATCTTCTTCTCAAGAACCACTGGGCCAGAAAAGCTGAAACTTATATGAAAGCATCCTGGGGTAGTGTAAATTCTTAATTGTTCAAGTCATGACCCCCGGTGGTAGGGCGGGGCCACAATAGGGAATCCAAATTTTACATACAAATACAGGTGACTCTCGATGGCTCGAACTCCGATCTCTTGAAGTTCTCGATCTCTCGAAGTGAACCTCCGGTCCCGTTTTTTTCCTCTATATAACTAAGGAAATTTACTCCTGATCTCTAGAACTTCTATCTCTCGAAGTTCTCTATCTCTCGAACCAAAACCTGGGTCCTGTTACACATATTTCATTGAATTGTTAAGTTTTGTTTGCGCATGTATACACGCCGATCAAGCGTTAAATTGAGCCTGGACTTACCTGGAAAACAGTAAACGCCTGGGGCTCGCATGGAGGTGTTAATTGGGTGTTTACATAGATGACACTACACCCGTGGGTCGTCCGTGTGTTGATATAATTAATTGGTTATTATTGGTAAATTATCAAAGAATTCACAACAGTTACTTATTTTGACTTGAAACAGAGACGATAATTTTTAGAAAATAAATGTATAGACGTACGTTTCAATAATAACCAATAGACTATGAACTTTGATTAGAGTCTACATAATACCAGTATGGCAATTACTGCAAAGAAATATCTTTCTCAAAGACTGAATACCGATTAAGAAAAATCTGGTGAACACTGGAGAAGGACCCAATCAAGCCGCGGAATAGCCAAACTGGGTATCATGTTATCGTGAAATAAGAACAAATAAATATTGCAACTTCAGGAATTTGTTGTATTTATTCGAAATACGATCATTGTTGTTGGTATCAAGTATATTACCTGTAAAATACGATTGAAAACGTGCAATAACTTTATTTACATATACTTCCGGTATCTATAATAGTAGAACATCGATGATCGGAACTGAAAATTCCGGATTTTATTTACTTTCTATCTCTCGAACCCCTCGATCTCTCGAATTTAGTGTATATTTAAAGAAGTTTGTTCAAATCATGATCTAAAATGGCTGACCAAAGTTTTACATAGAAATTGCGGTCCCTTGAACTTCGAGAGATCGAGAGTCACCTGTATATGGGAAAAAACTAAAAATCTTCTTCTCAAGAACCACTGCGCCATAAAAGCTGAAACTTATGTGGAACATCCTTGGGTAGTGTAGATTCTAAATTGTTCAAATCATGACCCCCGAGGGTAGGGCGGGGTCACAATAGGGAATCCAAGTTTTACATAGAAATATATAGGGGAAAACTTTAAAAATCTTCTTCTCAAGAAGCACTGGGCCAGAAAAGCTGAAACTTACGTGGAAGCATCCTGGGGTAGTGTAGATTATAAATTGTCCAAATCATGACCCCTTTGGGTAGGGCGGGGCCACAATATGGAATCTAAGTTTTACATAGAAATATATAGGGAAAAAACTTTTAAAATCTTCTTCTCAAGAAGCACTGGGCCAGAAAAGTTGAAACTTATGTGGAAGGATCTTGGGGTAGTGTAGATTATAAATTGTCCAAATCATGACCCCTGGTGGTAGGGTGTGGTCACATTTTGTATTACAAAGGGGGGATATCTGTTAAAGAACAGCATGGCCAAAGTTTCTCAGGTGAGCGATGTGGCCCATGGACCTCTTGTTTGACCTTGGCATTTCCTTTGACTTTGACCTCACTTTAATGAAATTAGTGTCAAACTTCATATGCTTATACATACTAAATAAATGTAAGCACTTCAACTGCATCACTATTCAAGATATTTTGATCAAATTTCATACATGTATACAAATTTTCATGTTGCTTTACTAATATACCCTCGGCGGGGCATTCATGTCCTCTGGACATACTTCTAGTTACCTTTATATCTAACAGGTTTGTGACAATCAGAAAGTAAATTAAGAAATGTGTTACAGTTTTTAGAGTATCAGACAACTTTTATCAATGCATCATGAAACATTTCCATCAATAATCTAAATTAAGCCATACTTCATGTATAACATTAGTCTTTAAAGACATTGAAGCTATACAGAAATATTTACTCATGGTACTGAGTTTGTTTTGACAGGTCTCCCAGGATGTGCTGTTTGACTATGTAAAGCTAAAGAAGAGGAAGAAATCACGGTTTTAACAGGTTTCAAAAATCTTTAGATTTTTAGCTCATCTAAGCCGAAGGCTCAAGTGATTTTCTGATCACATTTTGTACGGTGTCCATCTGTCTGTCTGTAAACTTTTCACATTTTTGACTTCTCAAGAACCACAAAGCATCCTTGGGTGACGGGGATTTAAGTTTCTTCAAATGAAGGGCCATGCCCTCATTCAAGGGGAGATAATTTGGAATTAAGGAAAATTTGGTGGGATGTTTTAAAAATCTTCTTCTTAAGAACCACTGTGCCAGGAAAGATGAAACTTATGGGAAAACATCCTCAGGTAGTGAAGATTCAAGTTTGTTCAAATCAAGACCCCGGGTGGTAGGGCGGGGCCAAAATGGCCGACCAAAGTTTTACATAGAAATATATAAGAAAATTCTTTAAAAATCTTCTTCTCAAGAATAACAAAGCCATAATTCATCAGATTTATATGGAAGCATCCTCAGGTAGTGTAGATTCCAAATTCTTCAAATCATGACCCCCGGGGGTAGGGAAGGGCCACAATGGTCGACCAAAGTGTTACATAGAAATATATAGGAAAATTCTCATCTTTTTAAGAATAGCAAAGCCATGACTGGTCATGGGACTACTTTTGGATTTAAACTTTTCAATAATAAACCAATTTGTATTTTTTCCTAGCCATAGTGCTCAGGTGAGCGATGTGGCCCATGGGTCTCTTGTTTAATATAAGGGGTTGGTATTTTAAAGACTTGACAAAATCCAGGTCTACATATCCATGAGTGATCTAAAATATATCATTAAATAACAGTAGTTTTCAAGACATTGAAGCTATACAGAAATATATACTCATTGTACTTTGTTGATTTTGACAGGTCTCCCAGGATGTGCTGTTGAAGTATGTAAAGCTTAAGAAGAGGAAGAAATCACCATTTTGACAGGTTTGACTAATGCCTAAATTTAGTTTGTTTAGCTCACCTGAGCCGAAGGCTCAAGTGAGCTTTTCTGATCACATTTTGTCTGGCATCCGTCTGTCTGTAAACTTTTCACATTTTCGACTTCTTTTCAAGAACCACTGGGCCATTTTCAACCAAACTTGGCACACAGTAACTTTAGATAAAGGGGATTCAAATTTGTTCAAATGAAAGGCCAGGCTCTCTTCCAAGGAGAGATAATTATGAATAAGCGAAAAATTAATTGCATCTTTTAAAAATCATCTTCATCCATGGGCCTCTTGTTTAATATAAGGGGTTGGTATTTTAAAAAATTGACAAAATCCAGGTATACATTTCCATGAGTAATCTAAAATATATCATTCAATAACATTAGTTTTCAAGACATTGAAGCTATACAGAAATATATAATCATTGTACTGAGTTTATTTTGACAGGTCTCCCAGGATGTGCTGTTGAAGTATGTAAAGCTAAAGAAGAGGAAGAAATCACCATTTTGACAGGTTTAATTAATGCCTAAATTAAGTTTTTTGGCTCACCTGAGTCGAAAGCTCAAGTGAGCTTTTCTGATCACATTTTGTCTGGCATCCGTCTGTCTGTTAACTTTTCACATTTTTGACTTCTTCTGAAGAACCACTGGGCCAATTTCAACCTTGGGTGAAGGAGATTCAAATTTGTTCAAATAAAAAGCCAAGCCCTCTTCCAAGGGGAGATAATTATGAATTAGTGACAAATTAATTGCATCTTTTAAAAATCTTCTTCGCCAAAACCCTTGGGCCAGGAAAGATGAAACTCATGTTGAAGCATCCTCATGTAGAGTAGATTCAAATTTTTTCAAATCATGACCCCCAGGGGTAGGGCGAGGCCACAATTGACGATTAAAGGTTTACATAGGAATAAATACATTGGAAAATCAAATTTTTTAAAACTCTTCTTTTTAAGAACAATAAAGCCATGATTGGTCATATCTTTATGTAAGCATCCTTACTTAGTGTTGATTCAAGTTTGTTTAAGTCATTTATGTGAAGTAGGGGGTAGGTAGGGTGGGCCACAATTGGAAATTTATAAGTATCAAGGAATTTTTTTTCCCAAGAACAGAAATGCAATGTTTAATCATATAGATATGGAGGCATCCTCAGATAGTAGAAAGTCATACTTGTTCAAATGAGGGCTACCACGGTTAGGACTGGGTCACAATGGGGGGGGGGGGTCAAATGAATAAATAGGGAAAAATCATCTGCTCAAAAACAGAAAAATTGCATTTGTTGTATGGAAGCATCATCGGGTAGTTGGTAGTTTAAAATTTCAGACCCCCCCCCATCTAAATTTAAACTACTCAATACTGAACTGATTTCTCCAGTCCTTCGGATGATACCATATAAACCAAGGTCCCGTGTCACAGCAGGTGTGGCACGATAAAGATCTGTCCCTGCTCAAAGGCCGTAAGTGCCGAGCATAGGCTAAAATTTGCAGCCCTTCACCGGCAATGGTGACATCTCCATATCAGTGAAATATTCTGGAGAGGAACATTAAACAGTATACAATCAATCAATCAATCTTAGCCAGTGTGCTCAGATTAGCGATGTGGCCCATGGGCCTCTTGTTATAACTGTGTTAAAATACACAGTAATCATACCTATCTATCATGATCTATATATCTTAAAGTTACCATAGAACTTTCCTATTTAACATTTATTGTAATATTTATGAATTAGTAATGGTAGGAATGCAGTTTTTATCATGATTTTTCTTCTGTGAATTACAAAGTTTACACACAGAATTGTAAATACAATGTTATAGAATGTCAGGTTTTAAATGACTAAGACTAGTGTTAACATCTATAAGAATCTGAACAGTATGTCACAATTTATATGTGTTTTAATTATAACTATTGCTTTGTTAGACAGGTTTAATTGAGAACACTTGGAGGCTGCAGTGAATGAAGACAAAGCATTGAGAAGCAAGTGTCAAGGTATTTATGTTTATCTGGTAATTCTAATTTAAAATTGTTTAACACTATATAAATGGTGCCTGATTTGGAGGGTAACATTTGAAATTGACACCCCAAGGAAAACCATTGTCAACCGACGCGTCAGCGGAGGTTGAAATGATTTTCCGCTCAAAGGGTAAGTGCAATTTCAAAATGTGAACCCTCCAAATCAGGCACCATTTATTTTATTATACTGAATGTCTTATTGATTTAGGACGTCAGCGAAAAAAAACCGTCGATCGTCTTTACGCTCATGCATAGAAAGCTTTCACACTCACCGGTTCACTAATCTCCTTATTGTTTGTTTGATACTCGAATTAGAGTCATTTATCATATAAAGTTTCGTTATTTCTGGCTCGCAAGCATGTTTCCTACACTCGCAAACATGTATCGTCTGTCGTTTGTTGTTTTCAAGTAAGCTATATCGGATGCAAGCTTTTATTGACGTCAAGTTTTTTTTCTTCTTTCAAACGCGCAACTGAACGTTTTGTATACAATTCTACGTTGAATGTGCCATACGCGTTTTTATAATTTTCACGCATGTGGCATTACCGTTACTGTGAACTGTTACCCACTTTATTGAATACGTGTGTATGCTTTTAATTTTATCATGATTTTTCTATTGCTCAGGGTAATGAAAATGATTTCATGTTAACTCGTCTAAACCAACACTCAGATTAATTATAACTATTGTAGAGAACACTATGCTATGAATGAAGACAAAGCATTGTAGAAGCCAGTGTCAAGGTATTTATGTTTATCTGGTAATTCTATTTAATTGTTTAACACGGTATAAGTTCTTAAAACCAAAACATTTTACAATGAGTACATTTGTTATTTATAAACAGAGATGTGTTCCTGATGTAGATAACTATAACACAGTGTTGTAATTTACAGAGAGATCTCCCTGACTGAAATCAACACAGAATTATAAAGTCACAGGAAAAAGAAGTCTGGTGTCAGTCATGTATACAGCAGTATTACAGAAATCTGTCAGAGTGAGAGGTGTTAGTCAGTGTAAACACATTACCCTCGTGACATCAGACCGGGTCTGGATCAGTGATTATAATGGCAATTTAATCTTAACAAACACGAGAGGTGACATTCTAGATAGTGTGACGGATTTACTTAGACATGGTTCTGGAGTACATACTGTGACTCAAAATGGTGATGTGATTTATATAGACAGACATAGTAACATCATAAAACGATCTAAAGATAAAGTAAAGACCAGAGTGATACCATACACATCACCATGGGTACCATACTGTGTCTACAGCTCCCCCTCCACTGGAGACCTGCTGGTCGGGATGTATAGATATACTGATACAGATACAGGCCAGGTTAACCGTTACAATAACACAGGAGAACACATACAGACCATACAGCACGACTACACAGGTCAGGGACTGTATAGTAATCCTCTATACATCACAGAGAACCGCAATGGAGATGTTATTGTGTCTGACTTTCGTTATATTGGTGTTGGTGCTGTAGTGGTGACAGACAGAAGAGGGAGACATCGCTTCTCCTACACACGTACTCCATCAGGATCAAGACTACGACCATGGGGAATCTGTACTGACGCGCTGTCACACATCCTGCTGTGTGATGGTAACACCAACACAGTACATATCATTGATAAAGATGGTAACTACCTGACACAGTTAGATACAGTACAACACAGGATAGACTGGCCATCCTGCCTGAGTTATGATGACATCACCCGGTCTGTCTGGGTAGGATCATACCGCCACAACACCGTGAAGATCTACAGACTTATCTATGGAGGGGATAATCTGACTGGTAAGTAACACAGAAGTATTATTATATGTTTGTTTACAATGTTTAGTGTGTATAATATAGTATAGTCATTGTTTTATGTGTAATCATAGTGATAACTTTTAAGTGTAAATACATTACATGGTAAATTGAATTCTAACTTGTGTTATGTAACAAGAAATGTTTTTTAAAAAAGGATATTAATTGATAAGTTGTCAAATTAATAATGATTTGATTTTCATATTAGATTTAATGAGACATATTAGAGTTTTTTGAATGTATACTTAGTTGTTAACTTTGTTGTCTTTGAGAAACAATTCCTGAATTTGTACAGATTGTCTAATGATTTGTTAACTTGGTTAAATAACTCTCATTGATTCTGTCTTCTATTTGGGTTGACATGATATTTTTATATTCCTCTGCTAAATGGTTTGTAGGTTAAATTTATAGATCACTACAAATGTCAGGAAATGGAAAAATAATTGTACAATTGGGGTTCATGAGTGTTGGAGGGGGGGGGGGGTAATGTCATAGACCTTATCATTAGATAATATATACTTTGAATACATCATACAATGTGTTAAAACAAAGTTCAATCACAGTGACTACAAACATTTTGTACAGTATTGACAGTGAGATATAGACACCATTGATATTAACACAGCTCTGTCTAGGAATGTTGTGTATTTCTGTAGCAGGTGTTCAGTAAATCTACACTGTGTACTGGGGTGACATTTTACATGTATATTACATGGAGATTTTATGGTTAAAATGAAACCAATGCCAGAATTATAGAGTCATATCAGTGTAACCCGCCCCCCCCTCCCACCCCCAACTTCACCACACACACACACCCTCTCACCCTCTCCCTTCCTCACACACACAATTTTTGGGGGTAGGTTTGGGTGGGAAGGAGGTGTCACACGGTGTCTCACTTTATCATGCTATTTAATCTTTTTCTTTTAGTACTGTTTTAGTGAAAAAACCCTTTTTGTTCTGTATTTACACAATGCATTATGTTAAAAAGTGAATAATTCTCAGGAACAAAAATGAAAGAAAACAAGCAATTGTGATTTGATGTGGCCCCTGGGCCTCTTGTTAAAACTTCTTAAGGTTGATAAGATGACGCAGTTAGTTTTTAGCTCTACTGGTCAGAGACCAGAAGAGCTTATGCGATAGTAATGCGTCCGGCGTCCGTTCGTCTGTCTAGCTGTCCGTCTGTCTGTAAACAATTTTTCAAAATGCTACTCCTCCTACAGTTTTGGTCTGATTTCAATATAACTTGGCAGTTTTTGACAAGTAAATTCCATAATGCTACTCCTCCTACAGTTTTGGTCTGATTTGAATATAACTTGGCACACAAGTAGACTACACTAAGATACATAATTCTGTTTATTGGTTTTTGATTTCGGTATACATAATTCTGTTTTGGTCTGATTTCAATATAACTTGGCACACAAGTAGACTATACACAATTCTGTATATCATTTTTTGGTTTTTGATTTAGAATTTCTGAAATAAAAGGTGTTGCCATGGTATATGGTTTTTGATTTCGACCATAAAAATAGAAATTTCTGTGAAATTCCTTTAAAATGCTACTTCTCCTACAGTTTTAGTTTGATTTCAATATAACTTGGCACACAAGTAGACTACACTAAGATACACAATTCTGTATATCGTTTTTTTATTTCGATAAAAGGTGTTGCCGTGGTAACTAAAAATAGACATTTCTGTGAAATTCTTACGAAATGCTATCCTCTTACAGTTTTGGTCTGATTTCAATATAACTTGGCACACAAGTAGACTACACTAAGATACATAATTCTATATATCGGTTTTTGATTTCGATAAAAGGTGTTGCCATGGTAACTAAAAATAGACATTTCCCTGAAATTCTTACAAAATGCTACTCCTCTTACAGTTTTGGTCTGATTTCAATATAACTTGGCACACAAGTAGACTACACTAAGATACATAATTCTACATATCGGTTTTTGATTTAGGTGAACGTTGTTGCCATGGTTACTAAAAATAGAGATTTCTGTAAAATTGTTTCAAAATGCTACTCCTCCTAAAGTTTTGGTCTGATTTCAATATAACTTGGCACACAAGTAGACTGCACTACGATACATAATTCTATACATAGGGTTTGATTTCAATGAAGGATGTTGCCATGGTTACTAAAAATAGAAATTTCGGTGATTTTTTTTCAAAATGCTACTCCTCCTACAGTTTTAGTCTGATTTGAATATAACTTGGCACACAAGTAGATAACACTAAGATACATAATGCGGTGTATTGGTTTTTGATTTCAATGAACGGTGTTGCCGTGGTAACTAAAAATAGAAATTTCTGTAAAATTGTTTCAAAATGCTACTCCTCCTACAGTTTTGGTCTGATTTCAATATAACTTGGCACACAAGTAGACTACACTAAGATCCATAATTCTATGTATCTGTTTTTGATATCGATGAATGGTGTTGCCGTGGTTACTAAGAATAGAAATGTCTGTAAAATTGTTTCAAAATGCTTCTCCTCCTACAGTTTTAGTCTGATTTCGATATAACTTGGCACACAAGTAGACTACACTAAGAACATAAAGAGATTTTATCAAGGATCATTATTCTATTTATTGCTGTTGTTAAGTTTCAATTCCCAACTGCTTAAGTACTTTTCTCTTCCTTTGCTATAAGTACAAACCAGTAGAGCTTCAGTCTCGATAGAGACTTCTGGTTTATTAGCAGAATAGCTCACCTGAGCCGAAGGCTCAAGTGAGCTTTTCTGATCACATTTTATCCGGCGTCCATCTGTCTAGCTGTCCGTCCGACTGTAAACTTTTCACATTTTCAACTTCTTCGTAAGAACCACTGGGTCAATATTAACAAAGCTTGATACAAAGCATCCTTGAGTGATGGGGAATTCAAATTGTCAAAATGAAGGGCCAAGTCCCCTTACAAGGGGAGATAATCAAGAAAAGATGAAAATAGGGTGGGGTTATTAAAAATCTTCCTCTTAAGAACCACTTGGCCAGAAAAGTTGAAACTTATGTGGAAGCATCCTGGGGTAGTGTAGATTCTAAATTATTAAAACCATGACCCCCAGGGGTAGGATGGGGCCACAATAGGGAATCTAAGTTTTATATAGAAATATATAGGAAACATCTTTAAAAATCTTCTTCTCAAGAACCACTGGGCAGAAAACCTGACACTTATGTAGAAGCACCCTGGGGTAGTGTAGATTCTAAATTGTTAAAACCATGACCCGGGGAGGGGGACCACAATAGGGAATCCAAGTTTTACATTGAAATATGTAGGGAAAATCTTTAGAAATCTTCTTCTCAAGAACCAATGGCAAAGAAAAAATGAAACTTGTGTGGAAGTATCCTTGGGAAATGAAAATTCAAAACTATTAAAATTATGACCCCTGGGGATACTAAGGGCGGGGTCACAGTAGGGGATCCTAGTTTTACATAGAAATGCATACGAAAAATTCTCTAAAAATCATTTTCTCAAGAATCAACAGGCCATAAAAGCTGAAACTTGTGTTGAAGCATCATGGGGGTAGTGTTAATTCTAAATTGGCAAAATCATGACCCCCGGGGGTAGGGCGGGTGGTGCCACATTGACACAATAGGGAATCCACGTTTAACATAGAAATATATAGAAAAAAAAATTAGAAATTTTCTTTCCAAGAACCACTGAGCCAGTAAAGCTGAAATTTATACGGAAGCATTCTGGGTAGTGTTGATTCTACATTTTTAAAATCCTGACCCCGGGGAGGGGGAGGATATGGCCTCAATATGTATTACAAGGGGGGGGGGATTCTGGTTGAAAAAAGGCATCTCCAAAGTTACTCAGGTGACTCATGTCACCCATGGACCTCTTGTTTCATGTGTAAAAGACATAACTATTTTTCTGCTACAAAAGTAGTATTTTATTATCTATGTTTGTAAACTTTAAACAGAGGAATTAATTTTTTTTTGACAAAAAATGTTTAATTTTGTCACAACTGACCTCAAGTTGTGATGGGTTCTTTAAATTTGTATTAACAACCCAAAACAAATAATATTTTGGATGACCTTCTGTTCACCAAGAAATAACAAGATTCATAATAATTAACAATAAATTTATCTACATATGTACAATAAACATGAAAACGGCGAAAAGTTCAATCATGGTCATCACTGGACAGATTCACACTTCACACCACGTCGCAATGTATGGTCCACCATATTGTCCCTTCGGGTCCATCATATCCTAAAAGTAGCCTCACCACATACACCAATCCTCCCGTCCAGAACAAAAGCTTAATATACAATTTTGGTCACCTACAATTTTCATAGGGTTTTCTAATAAAATATTCAAAACACACATCTGTTCAATATACTAGATTTTACAAACAAATTACAGAAGAATATATTTTTGCCGTTTAACAAGTAAATGAATTAGAGCATATTAAATATATACATACTCGCTATATTGCTAACAGTTTTCCAAAGAAAATTGCTCTTTAAAGCGATCAACAAAAATATTACAAAGTGTAAAAACTTACTGAGCTGTGGCATTTTATACATAAAAATCATACTGTCGGCCCCCAGGTCTTGCTCTCAACACTGCTACAAAACATCCCTGAATCCCAAGATCACACAGCGGGGAACATAACACACCCAAGTTCACACAGCATGGGTAATATAAAAGGCACACCCACGATCACTCAGCATGGGTAAAGTATAACTCCCGGCGTCCAGACCTCATCTGACAAACACTAGCCAACACCCAGCAGTATAAATAACTGACCATACTACTCAAACGGGCTTGACGAGTATACGTTGATAAAAATAGAACAAGTACAACTCAGTGACCAATAGTGCGTAAACGAAATAAACGATAACTCCTAATGCCCAAATAAAGATAACTCTTACCAATACCTGTACAATAAGCTAATATTAATTATTAAACATTGACACAATGTCACTTGTGACAAATTTCAATCCTTGTTCATAGCCCATGACGTAAATCATACGACCAAAGCCATAATACCAGATAATACTCTGAGACTGATTTAGAAAGATAAGATATGAAAATAACAGATCTAGAGTATTGATACATATTTTTTTATCCTTGAACACCTGTAAAGTGCATTAAAACAAAATTCAAATTCTGCTTCATGTATTTGTTCTGATGTCCATTCTGAGAACATGACTGTTTTTGTTATAGATCCAAGCAGTGATGATATAAATAAAGTGAATGAGTTGAAGAAGTTTCTGAGAAAGGAGAAGACAACTGTTTCCCATGCTAGAGGAATACTTGTTGGATGTGCTGAGGCTGGAAAAACGACACTACTGAAGAGATTAAGAGGGCAACATCACAATATCAGCGAAATTACAGAGTCCACGAGGGGACTTGAACTCCATCAACATCTCTTTATTGTTAGAGATGGAATTCTGGAAGGTAAAAATAAATTCTGATACATATTCATAGCATAAATGACAGACAGGTCACTTTTTCATCAGAAGAAGCAAACTTTAGTTTTTAAAGCCCACCTAAGCTGAAAGCTAAAGTGAGCTTTTCTGATCATCCATTGTCCGTCATCCGTCCATATGTAATCTTTTTTATTTGGAGGTGTGAGCATCCCCTGCTGACCGATCACATCTGCTGTGTGCTCCTTGTCATGATCAGGAAATGTCAGAAAAATTCATCGTCAATTCAGTGTATAAATAATGGAGTAACAATTAGTATGAAAAACATCAGTCAGCATTTGTCTCCATGAAAAATTGTATTTGCTGACAAGGTCAAGGTAATGACCATAGAACTTATGAAATGATGACTTTAAACAGAGAGATTGAATTGTAAAAATTAAGGGCCATGTCCTCATACAAGGGGAGATAATCAATGAAAGACAAAAATAGGCTTCAGTCATTATAAAATCTTCCCAAGAACCATTGCGTCAGAAAAGCTGAAACTTACGTGGAAGCATCCTGGGGTAGTGTAAATTCTACATTTTTTAAATCATGACCTCCAGGGTGTAGGGTGGGGCCACAATAAGGAATCCAACTTTTGCATTGAAATATCTTTACATGTATATAGGAAATTCTTTTAAAATCTTCTTCAGAGCCACCTGAAAAGAAAGGCTGGAACTTATTTGGAAGTATCCTGATTCCTCTGGTAGTGCACATTCTAAATTGTTCAAATCATGACCCCGAGGGGTAGGTGGGGCAACAATAAGGAATCCAAGTTTTATATTGAAACAAATACTAGAAAAAATCTCCTTCTCAAGAACCACTTAGCCAAGAATGATGAAACTCATTAGGAATCATTCTTAAGTGGTGTACATTCAAGTTTGTTCAAATCATGACTCCTGAGGGTAGGCTGGGGCCAATATGGCTGATCAAAGTTTTACATAGGAGTATATAGAAAAAAAATTTAAGATATTTAAAAAAAAAACATCTTCTCAAGATTTGCAAAGCTATGATTGGTGTTGATAATATTGATGCATCTTCAGATGGTGTAAATTCAAGATTGTTCAAATCATAAGGCCAAAGGCTAGGGTGGGGCAAAGATGACGGATTAAAGTTTTACATAAAATAGAGGTAAAAAATCTTTACAAGAACAAAAATCTATGTTTAGTCATACTGACATGTAAGCATCTTCATGTAGTGATTATTTAAATTTGTTCAAATCATTGTAACCCTTGTTTTCCCCAAATATTAACAACAAAGATTTAAAGCTTAGGTTCTTTGAAGGATTTTATTAGCTCTTCTGAGCCAAAGGCTCAAAGAGCTAATGCTATGGCCATTTGTGCGGTGTGCGTAAACTTTTTAGAATATGGGCCATAACTCAAGAACCCCTTGGCCAATCAGTACCAAATTTGCTACAGGGTATCCTTGGCCCAAAGGCTACCATTTATACTAAAATAAGGGTTAGGACCCTTAAACAAGGGGAGATAATTAGGAAAACAAAACCAAAAGTACTGGTTGCTAAAAAATCTTCTTCTCCATAACCACTAGGCAGATTTTCACCAAACTTACAAACAAGGATCAGGATATGTCGAAAATTAAAATTTTCACGGGTAATTACCCTGGGGCAAAGGGCGTGGTCTCAAGGTCACTTCAAAGTTGACAAAAATTTACAATTAATAAAAACGTTGATATTTTGCTTACTATAAAGACTAGGATCATCAAATCTTGTAAGTTGATGCATCTCAGGACTTCACATCATGTTAATACAAAAGTAGGTCATGGTGACCTACTTTTTAAATTTTACGGGCTTTTGTTTTCAAATTGATTTTGAGGCATATTTTGGACACTTTAAAGCCTATGATCATCAAACTTTGTCAGTTGATGCATCTTGGGTCCTCAAACAATGTCAACTTAAAAGTAGGTCACCGTGACCTACTTTTTGAACTTCATGACTTATCCTTTTAAAAACATTAAATCCCATTATTTCAGACACTGGGAGGTTTAGAATCATCAAATCTAGTACTTTGATGCATCTTGGGACCTTAAAACATATTTATGAAAAAGCAGCTCACTGTGACCTACTTTTTGAATTTTGCCGACATTTGTTTTCAAATTGTTTAAAATCTTGTAAGTTGATGCATCTCAGGACTTCACATCATGTTAATACAAAAGTAGGTCACGGTGACCTACTTTTTAAATTTTAAGGGCTTTTGTTTTCAAATTAATTTTGAGGCATATTTTGGACACTTTAAGGCCTATGATCATCAAACTTTGTCAGTTGATGCATCTTGGGTCCTCAAACAATGTCAACTTAAAAGTAGGTCACCGTGACCTACTTTTTGAACTTCATGACTTATCCTTTTAAAAACATTAAATCCCATTATTTCAGACACTGGGAGGTTTAGAATCATCAAATCTAGTACTTTGATGCATCTTGGGACCTTAAAACATATTTATGAAAAAGCAGGTCACTGTGACCTACTTTTTGAATTTTGCCGACATTTGTTTTCAAATTGTTTAAATCGCATATTTTGATTACCTTCAGACCTACGATCATCAAACTTGGTCAGTAGATGCATCTTAGGTGTTTAAAAAATGTCAACCAAAATTTAGGTCACGATGACCTACTTTCGACATTTCATGGCTATATTTAAGTATCTTAGGTATTTATTGGCTTAGAATTATCAAACTTTGTGAATGGATACATCTTTGGTTTTCGGAGAGTGACGACGTAAAAGTAGGTCATGTTGACCTACTTTTGACATTTTATGGCTTTATTCAAGTATCTCAAGTACTTATTGGCTTAGAATCATCAAACTTTGTGAGTTGATGCATCTTGGGTTTTTGGAGAGTGACGACCAAAAAGTAGGTCATGGTGACCTACTTTTGACATTTTGTGGCTATAATTATGTATCTCTGGTACTTATTGACCTAAAATCATCAAACTTTGTCAGTTGATGCTTCTTGGGTTTTTGGAGATTGTCGACCAAAAAGTAGGTCACTTTTGACATTTTATGGCTATATTTAAGTATCTCAGGCACTTATTGGCTAAGAATCATCAAACTTTGTTAGTTGAGGCATCTTCGGTTTTCGGAGAATGTCAACCAAAAAGTAGGTCACGGTGACCTACTTTTGAATGTCTCAGGTACTTATTAGCTTAGAATCATAAAATTTTGTCAGTTTAGGCATCTTGGGTTCTTGGATAACGTCGACCAAAAAGTAGGTCACCGTGACCTACTTTTGACATTTGATGGCTATTTTAATTATTTTAGGTATTTATTCTGGTACTAATTGGCTTACAATCGTCAAACTTTTTCAGATGATGCATCTTGGGTTTTCAGAGAATGTTGACCAAAAGTAGGTCATGATGACCTACTTTTGAATATCTCAGGTACTTATTTAACTAGAATCATCAGTCTTTGTCAATTAATGTATCTTGAGTCCTCAGAAAATTTCAGTCAAAAGGTAGGTCACTGTGACCTACTTATGGTATTTTATAATTGGCTAAATATTATCAAACTTTGTAAGTTGATGCATTTTGGGTCTTATGATACTAATAGAGTTGGAGGCTTCTAATAGAAGTGATAGATTGTACAATTTATCAGAAGAGCGATTCAAGGCCCTTGGGCTTCTTGTTTAGATAAGCATTATATAACCCTGTAAGAAAAATGTTTAAAATCAGCACATGTTATATTGTAGGGTTAACCGTTATTGAACTTATATTGGTGAATATTGGCACGAGTTGGTTGTACAAATGCACGAGCTTGCGAGTGCTTTTCTACAGCCATTGAGTGCAAATATTCACCAATATAAATTCAATAACTCCTTTATTATTAACTTAAACATTTCCTGAAATTTTATCATTATTATTCAACTTAAAAAACTCAACTTAATGATTTTTTAGCTCACCTGAGTCGAAGGCTGAAGTGAGCTTTTCTGATCAAAATTTGTCCGTTGTCTGTCGTTGTCGGCGTTGTCGTCGTTAACTTTTCACGTTTTCATCTTCTCAAAAACCACTGGGCCAATTTCAACCAAACTTGCCACAAAGTAATCTTAGGTATGGGGGATTCAAGTTTGTTCAAATGAAGGGCCATGCCCTTTTCCAAGGGGAGATGATTATGAATTAGAGAAAAATTAATGGCATTTTTAAAAAATCTTCTTCTCAAGAACCACAGGGGCAGGAAAGATGAAACTCATGTGGAATCATCCTCAGGTTCTGTAGATTCAAATTTATTCAAATCATGACCCCCGGGGCTAGGGTGGGGCCAAAATGGCCGATCAAAGTTTTACATAGGAATAAATAGGAAAAATCTTTAAAAATCTTCTTCTCAAGAACCAATTCTTAGATTCAATTTTGTGTGAATCATGACCCCCAGGGATAGGGTGGGGTCAAACTGGCCGATCAAAGATTTCATAGGAGTGAATGGGAAAAATCTTTAAAAATCTTCTTCTCAAGAACCACTTGGCCAGGAAAGACGAAACTCATAAGGAATCATCCTCAGGTACTGTAGATTCAAGTATGTTCAAATCATGACCCCCAGGGGTAGGGTGGGGCCAAAATGGCTGACCCAAGTTTTACATAGGAATATATAGGAACAATCTTTAAAAACCTTCTTCTCAAGAACTACTGGGCCAGGAAAGATGGAACTCATGTGGAATCATCCTTAGGTAGTGTAGATTCAAGTTTGTGCAAATCATGACCACCAAGGCTAGGGTGGGGCCAAAATGGCCGACCCAAGTTTTACATAGGAATATATAGGAAAAATCTTTAAAAATCTTCTTCTCAAGAACCACTGGGCCAGGAAAGATGAAACTCATGTGGAATCATCCTCAGGTAGTGTAGATTCAAGTTTGTTCAAATCATGACCCCCTGGGGTAGGGTGGGGCCAAAATGGCCGATCAAAGTTTTACAGAGGAGTATATAGGAAAAATTTTCTTCTCAAGAACCACTGGGCCAGGAAAGATGAAACTCATGTGGAATCATCCTCAGGTAGTGTAGATTCAAATTTGTCCAAATCATGACCCCTGGGGGTAGGGTGGGGTCAAAATGGCCCACCAAAGTTTCTCATAGGAATATATAGGAAAAAGCTTTAAAAATCTTCTTCTCAAGAACCACTGGGCCAGGAAAGGAAACTCATGTGGACTCATCCTCAGGTAGTGTAGATTCAAGTTTGTTCAAATCATGACCCCTGGGGGTAGGGTGGGACCAAAATGGCCGATCAAAGTTTTACAGTGGAGTATATAGTAAAATATCTTCTTCTCAAGAACCACTGGCCAGGAAAGATGAAACTCATGTGGAATCATCCTCAGGTAGTGTAGATTCAAATTTCTTCAAATCATGACCCCTTAGGGTAGGGTGGGGCCAAAATGGCCCACCAAAGTTTCTCATAGGAATATATAGGAAAACCTTTTAAAATCTTCTTTTCAAGTACTTGAAAGCCATGATTAGTAATATTTATATGGAAATATCCTCAGGTAGTGTAGATTTCAAGTTGGTCCAAATCATGATTCCCTGAGGGGGTTTAAAATTCAAGCCCCTTCCCCCCAACCCCCCACCTTATAAAACTTTCAGTTCTGATCTGATATGTACTTTTTCCTAGCTGATGTGTTTAGGGGAGCGCTGTGGCCCATGGGCCTCTTGTTATATATTGGTATTCAAATTAACGCTTTTCCTGTAAGTCTTCAACAGTGTATCATTCCGATGACCCTGCCGAGCGTTATGATTTGCATATTTGGGCCTAAAACGTACTGAATTTTTAATCATTAATTTCATTTTTGTGTAAAAATAAACAGATCTAACCTACGTGCCACTTCATTTATTTAATTTGACTAGGAGAATTTGACCAGAAGATATTTTTTGGTTTACAACGAGGCGTTTGATAGCGAACGCTCGTATCCGGAATATTTCTGCATTCTCATATACGTAATACAAACTCAAAATTCAAAAAACCACCGAGATATTGTACGCTAGAATCCTCTGATTTTGTGTAGGGTTTTATTAGAGACTATTTATTAGCTATATAATATTAGATGCTGTCATGAGACAGTAATACCCGAACTAAGGTGTTTGCCTCTGAATAGAGTTAGACTCTCCTTGAAATTGAGCTCTACCAAGGAAAAAGTCAATGTAATTCAATAATTTACATAATACATGTATTCATCAATTTGAGCATAATATGCTCAGGTGACCATGTGACCCATTGGCCTCAATCTTATAGGTATTTCATATTCTTAATATTACCAGTGGAAAATTAAATAACAGAATTAAATTAATGATGTAAATTTTGTTTGATTGATTGTATATTGTTTAACATCCCTCTCGAGAATTTTTCACTCATATGGAGACGTCACCGTATGCCGGTGAAGGGCTTCAAATTTTGACCTTTACTCGGCACTCAGGGCCATTGAGCAGTGAGGGATCTTTATCGTGCCAACACCTGCTGCTGACACGGGGCCTCGGTTTTTAAGGTCTCATCCGAAGGACCGGCAACTTTCACTTCAAAGTGCCGAGCGCATGGCGAAGGAACAGTTGCTACCCATTTTTTATCGACTTAGGTCAGTTGCGGCCGAGATTCGAACTCAAGACCTCCCGTTCACGAAGCGAGCGCTCTACCGACTGAGCTACCGTGAACGGTAAATTTGGTTTGATAAAGGGGGGATATGAATTTTTGGCACATAATTGGAACTTTTTATATCTATTTTCTCATAAAGATCAACAACAAATAATATTATTCAAATTAGTGTAAAGCGTTTTTGATGAATTTTTCAAAATTTGCGAACTTTTTTTTTATACTTGATTAGGCAGAAACTCCTTGAAAGCTGCCATATACCCAATCAATTTAGTCAACCCCCACCCCTCTCCCATCAACACACACACACAAACACACCCTATTTGCCTGTCTTTGGAAATAGGCCTAGATGGCAAAGTTAAGATAAAACATCTTTTGTGAACTAGAGGTACTGTGAGCAATTAGCTCACTAAATGATACCCCCGCCTCCCATATGAATATAATGGCAGTGTCCATGTTTTGCTCTGGAAAATCAAAAATATATGTCAGATCAAAAAGTGAAATAAGAGGTGCACAATGTAATGGCAATATGTAATTAAGAATCTTTGAAAATTTCATTAAATTTCCTTCAGTGGTATGAGAGGAGTTGCAGATAAGAGATGGGTACCCCAAAGCGTAACAGACGGATGGACGGTCAGACGGAAATACCAATTACTATATTCCCTACCACTTTTCAAGCGGGGGGTATAATGATAATATTAAATTTGTTCTTGTACCATACATCTATCTGAACACCTGCATCACAATTGGCTTGCGTCATGCGTCACGTACCCAACTTAAGTTTTACCATTATCATTTTAGATTGCGCAGCACTGCACGTGCAGTGTGGTGTACACATCATTGCATGTATGTCAGTAGGAATTATTTCATTTTGTGTTTTAATTAGATTATATTTCATGAAGTTGACAGGACCTATGACAGTTGGTAAGTACAAGTTTTGGTATAGATTTGGGTAAAATAGTCTGAAATGCAAATGGTTAGGCTAAAGTTTAAAGGATCAAAGGTCATCTGATGCTACAATAGATGAATTTCACACTCTGAAGAGTATCGTCCGTTATCGATGTTCCATTCAGTTACAAGATCCAGAATTTTTTTTCCGAGAGGGAGGGGGGATTTCCAGACCAGAGTCTCCTAATGAACTGGAAATATTCACAATATGACTGCATTAAATTTAAATAAATAAACAAACAGGGGAAGGATTGAGTTGATATTTCTTTACGTCTTAAAGGTTGAAAACTCCTAAATTGAATTAATGTTGACCTCAAATCTGACTTGTCCTCATTATTTTTCAAGTGGTGGTGTCTCCATATGAGTGAAAAATTCCTGAGAGGGATGTTTATTATTGTTTGCAGCTAACTGTAAAGTTTCACTTACGTCACGATCTTTTTGTCAGATGCATCCAGCATAAACAATTCACGTGATTGATCAACTCAAATTATCAACATTGACACGGAAATAGTCTGTTGCACGAGCAACTAATCAGGGTTAAGAAGAAAGTTCCAGTCGTAAAGTTTGCGGTTAGGGGGCGTGTACAGTTTACCTTGAGTGCAGCTGTCAACTAGATCCTGACGTATGGTAAAACTTCACAGTTAGCTTCAAACGATAATAACAACAAACAAATGACGTAAAAACGTTAAGAAATTTGCAGTGGATTTTTTACCATCGTAAATCTTCTCAAGAACAGCAAGGTCGTTATTGTTCCCCGTTTTTGGAAAAGGGAAGGGACATTAAATCAGTCTCTCTGTCCATTTTATTGACAGTATGTGCATCTGTCACAATAAATTTAACCTTGGTCATAACTTTTAAATAATAATAGATAGGGCTTTCATATTTCAAATTTTTTAACCCAAGTGAGACCTTGACCTTAAAGTTTAACCTACTTTCCAAAAAATAACATTTTAAATTGACCATTTTGAAAGAGAGAAGATAGGACATTCAAATTATACGTGTATATTACATGTGAAAAGACTTTTCTAAATATATCATGACTTTTGACTCTGTGCCTTGACCTAGAAGTTTAACCTACTTTTCAAAAATATTATATTATATATATAATTTTTGATTCAAAAGAGATAGGACTTTCATATTTTATATGTACATTACCTGCAACAAAATGTTTCCGAGCATGCTATGATTTTTCCCCTTTGACCTAATTTTCAAAAATTGACCTATGATAGGGGTGCATATTTGACACACAATATGCTATAAATTATGGCATCCCGTTCACTAAAACTCAGAAAGCAGAGCACCACAAATCTTTGAATTTGCTTGTGTAATCTTGATATATGAAAACATTCTCATATAATGTAGATTCAAGTGTTTTATGCCACACCATTATCAGGAATACATGTATAGTTTTTGTCATGTCCGTCCACCACCCTTCCATCTGTCTCTCCATCAGGCTCAAAAAACTTTTTAGATATATTTATCAAAGTTCATATGTTGATGCATACTGATGTACATTTGTACATATCCAACTGCAGCAATATTTTTTGACTTTTGACTTTTTCTTTGACCTTCACTTAACTTTTTAGCTCACCTGATCCAAAGGCTCAAGTGAGCTTTTCTGATCACATTTTGTCCGGCGTCCGTCCATCCGTCCGTCTGTCCGTCCGTCTGTCTGTCCGTCTGTAAACTTTTCACATTTTCGACTTCTTCTCAAGAACCGCTAGGCCAATTTCAATCGAACTTGGCACAAAGTATCCTTGGGTAAAGAAGATTCAAGTTTGTTCAAATGAAGGGCCACGCCCTTTTCGAAGGGGAGATACATGTAATTATAATTAGAGAAAAATTAATGGCATTTTTAAAAAAGAACCACCGGGCCAGGGAAGATGGAACTCATGTGGAATCATCCTCAGGTAGTGTAGATTTAAGCTTTTAAAAAACATGACCCCCGGGGCTAGGAATATATAGGAATATATAGGAAAAAGCTTTAAAAATCTTCTTCTCAAGAACGACTGGGCCAGGAATGATTGAGCTCATATGGAATCATCCTCAGGTAGTGTAGATTCAAGTTTGTTCAAATCATGACTCCGGGGGCTAGGATGGGGCCAAACTGGCCGACCCAAGTTTTACATAGGAATATATAGGAAAAATCTTTAAAAATCTTCTTCTCAAGAACCACTGGGCCAGGAAAGATGAAACTCATGTGGAATCATCCTCAGGTAGTGTAGATTCAAGTTTGTTCAAATCATGACCCCTGGAGGTAGGGTGGGGCCAAAATGGCCGATCAAAGTTTTATATAGGAATATATAGGAAAAATCTTTAAAAATCTTCTTCTCAAGAACCTTTGGGTCAGGAAAGATAAAACTCATGTGGAATCATCCTCAGGTAGTGTAGATTCAAGTTTGTTAAAATCATGACCCCGGGGGTAGGGTGGGGCCAAAATGGCCGATCAAAGTTTTACATAGGAATATATAGAAAAAATCTTTTAAAATCTTCTTCTCAAGTACCACTGGGCCAGGAAAGATGAAACTCATGTGGGATCATCCTCAGGTAGTGTATATTCAAGTTTGTTCAAATCATGACCCCTGGAGGTAGGGTGGGGCCAAAATGGCCGATCAAAGTTTTACATAGGAACATATAGGGAAACCTTTTAAAATCTTTTCAAGTATTTCAAAGCCAGGCTTCGTTATATTTATAGGGAATCATCCTTAGGTAGTGTAGATTCAAGTTTGTTCAAATCATGACCCCCCGGGGGGGGGGGTGTAAAATTCAAGTGCCCCTCCCCCAAAGTTAACTTTCAGTTCTGATCTGATCTGTGTTTTTTCCTAGCCAATTGCTCAGGTGAGCGATGTGGCCCCTGGGCCTCTTGTTTTTCAAGTCATGGCCTCAAAGGCTAGGGTCAGACCACAATTAAGGATCAAAGTCTTATTTACAAATAAAAGGAAACAAATCTTCAAAATTCCTCTTTTCAAGAACAGCAAGAGCATGATTAATATGGAAAAATTCTCAAGAGGTGTAGATTCAAGTTTTTAGCTCACCTGAGCTGAGTAGATTTTAAATTGTTTAAATCATGACCCCCGGGGATATGGCGGGGCCACAATGGGGAATCAAAGTTTTACATAGAAATATATGAGGAAATTCTTTAAAAATCCTCTTCTCAAGAACCACTGGGCCAGAAAAGCTGAAACTTATGTGGAAGCATCCTGGGGCAGTGAAAATTCTAAATTGTTAGAATCATGACCCCCGGGGGTAGGGCGGGGCCACACTGTGGAATCAAAGTTTTACATAGAAATATATAGGAAAAATCTTTGAAAATCTTCTAAAACCACTGGGCCAGAAAAGCTGAAACTGATGTGGAAGCATCCTGGGGTAGTGTAGATTCTAAATTGTTCTAATCATGACCCCTGGGGTAGGGCGGGGCCACAATGGGGAATCAAAGTTTTACAATGTTGAATCAAAGCATCCTATGGTAGTGTAGATTTCAAATTGTTTAAATTATGATAATTTGGGTAGGGTGGGGTCACAATATGTATTACAAGGGGAAATCTGGTAAAGAACGGAATGGTCAAAGCTTCTCAGGTGAGCGATGTGGCCCAAGGGCCTCTTGTTACAAATCATGACCACCTGGGTTAGGGAGGGGCCAATTTTTCCTGCCCCTTTTTGCCATCCACATGAAAATGCAAAATTAATTTTGAAACCATTTTACACATACACAAAACAAACCAATCATTTTCCAAATGATCATGGTTTAAAGCTAATGCATAAAACATAAGGGAAGTTTTTGAAAGCAGGGTGATTGAACATATCAAATAAATTAGAAAACAAAACAAATTTCTACCCCAATTTGACCCCCAGGCAAAATGAAAATTCAGAAACCTTATTGCACTTCTACTTGACACCACCAACCATCTCTTAAAAGATGACTAGGCTACTGAGTCAAATGTAAGAGGAGTTCAGGGAAGATGGGGTTTTTACATAAAAAAATCATTTCTGACCTCCATTAGACCCCCCCCCGGGGCAAAATCGAAATTCAAAAACCTTATTGCACATCTACATGACACCACCAACCATATCCAAAATGATTATTAGACTGATGAGTAAAATGTAGGAGGAGTTAATGGAAAACGGGTTTTTTTTGCATTAAAACACGTCATTTTTTTACCTCCAATAGATCCCCGGGGCAAAATCAACACTCCAAAACCTTACTGCAAATCTACATGACACCACCATCCATCTCTTAAAAGCTGATTAGGCTAGTGAGTAAAATGTAAGAGGAGTTTCAGGGAAAACGGGGCTTTTGCATACAAAAACGTCATTTTTCGACCCCCATTTGACCCCCCGGGGCAAAATCGAAATTCGAAAACCTTATTGCACATCTACATGACACCACCAACCATCTCCAAAATGATTATTAGACTGATGAGTAAAATGTAGGAGGAGTTCGTGGAAAACGGGAATTTTTGCATTAAAAAAGTCATTTTTTTACCCCCATTAGAACCCAGGGCAAAATCAACACTCCAAAACCTTACAGCACATCTACATGACACCACCAACCATCTCCCAAAAGCTGATTAGGCTACTGTGTAAAATGTAAGAGGAGTTAAGGAAAGAAAATTGTGACAGACGGATGGACGGACATGAGTAACAACAATATACCAGAACTTTCTTTAGAAAATACGGGTAAAAAAACAAATATTTAATATGTTAATTGAAAGTCATACACTAGTATCTGGTCTTTACATATTACACTTTAATTTGATTGCACATTATTTAAAAAAAAATGTTTTTTTTTATAAAACTAGAAAGTCTGCTATTGCAAGCAATGGCGAATATCGCTCTGAACTGGACAAGACTTTTTTCATCAGTAAAACAATACCCATTAGCTAACCTTGGACAGCCATCAACTCGTATTAGTCCTTTCAGTACTTTGATTTAAAAATCAGAGCAAATTGCACTTGTACGTACGTGCATGCATATACATGAAGACCATAACTTCTTGTAGGAGTCCATTATGCCTATCTATGTTATAAATCCAATCCTATTTGGTTGAAAAACAAAGGAGTTATAGCCATTTAAAGTTAATCAGACTGCTGTCCACATGCATGCATGTGTTTTCATGATTATTGTTATATATCATATTGTAGGAAATCCTAAAGCATGAATATGTTTTTAATTTCAAAGTATTTTGTCAAAAAGCAAAAAAGTTTTTTAGATTTTTATTTCAGCCAATGGGAGCAAAGCGAATGTGCATGCATGTGAGTTCGTTCTTATTTGACAGTGTCATATTTTCTACTCTCTTAATTTATCCTTGTATAAAGTAATTGAATGTATTTAAATACATTTAAAAAAAAGGTCATGTATTTTCAATTACTTTTCAATTACATTTTAATTACTTTTTTCAAAATAAAAGGTTATAAAAAGTTTATATACTGGTACACAGTTTTTCTACTGGTGGAAATATACTACCTATTCCCACTTTTTGAAAATCTCAATTCTACCTATTCCCATTTGAAAGTAACAATAGATGGTTTAGATAGTTAATCTGTTTTTACAGTAATTATAGACTAACTACATCCCCTTTAAGATTTACATTTGCATGTATTCTATACATTTTAAGATAGAAAATATTGAATAAATTTGTGAGAAATATTAATTTATTTTATTCAAAAACATTGATTCAAGAAAGTAACAAACTTCTTGTCATACACCATGCTGGTGTAGCATGGGCTTGTGTTTGTACAATTATTAAAAGTCTCATTGTGTTTAGTTTGTTTATACAGTGTGTCACACTGCCCAAGTCATTATAGGTAAAGGTCTAAATTGGTCCAGGTGTGAACCCTTGTCATATCCAAGAACAAAAACACCGAATAAAAATTCACAATAGAAAAAAACCTTTTTTTTTTTTACAAAAAAATCTTTCTTTTTCTTTTTTTTTTTTTAAATAAAACTCAAGTATTGAAATGTATTTAATTACATTTGTCAAAGTAATTGAAAGTAATTAATTACATTTGAAAAAATCAAAGTAATTGTAATTGCAAGTAATTGACAAAATTATCAATGTATTTGAAAGTAATTAATTACATTTCAAAGTAATTGACCCCAATCCTGCGTTCCATACATCTACACAACATGCCTATTAACCCTAAAAAGGTTTTAGCTCAATTGAATGGACTGTTTCCTAGAACTAGAAACTTGGACAACATCAACTCGTATCAGTCCTTTCAGCACTTTGATTTAAAAATCAAAATTAAAAATTTTTCACTTTTCCATGTTTCCATGGAAACTATTGACAATTTGCATTTTGTAAATCCAGTGAGCCTTGAATACCTTACACAGAATAGAAAAGTATCAATTGTAATCGTATATTGTGCATTCATTTCCATCCCAGTAAGACTTCAGAAAAGCCAAGTATAATTCCAAGGTTTTTTTTTTACTACATATCAATTTCTTCTTTTGCAGAGGCTGATGATGACTCACCATTGAAGACATTTATCAGGATAAACACTGCAGATTTGAAACCAGACCCGGGCAGTGCAACTGACATCTCCGATACAAATGAACAAGAAGACAATTTGGAGCAAGGAAGTACTGATAAAAACACTGAAGTAGTTTTATATAGCAGAGAAGAAATGAAAGAAGAGAACGTTGTGAGGTCCATTTCTCCATCTGAAGGCAAAGAAGAACGGAATACAGTTGAGACAATGGCCAGTGTTCTCTCCTCAGAAACACAAGAAATGGTGAAGGATGAAATTTTTCAGAAAATCCTGTCTGAAAAAGAAAAATTCCCGACCGTTAGCTTGCTGGATTTTGCTGGCCAGTTAGCATATTATGCATGTCACCAAATTTACGTAACACCAAAGGCCTTCTTCATCCTTGTACTGGACATGACTAAGGAGTTTGAAGATGTTATTGATAAAGAGAAAGATAATCAAGAAGGATCAATCTTTTCCATTTGGACTTACAGAGGTAAGACACCTATAAAATGTCAGATGTTTTGAGGTAGTTATCAGTATTAAGTTTACGCATCCATTTGTGGTTTTGTTCATCGACAATACACATTTATCATTTTGTTTGTTCAAAGAAACATAAGGCCATCTTTAACAATTGTTTGGTTGCCCTAGGTCTCCTGGCCGATGGGCTTAAAATACCCTAGCTTACCTGAGCCGAAGACTCAAGTGAGCTTTTCTGATCAAAATTTGTCTGTTGTCTGTCGTTGTTGTTGTAATAGTCGTAGTAAACTTTTCACATTATCATCTTCTACTCAAGAACCACTGGACCAATGAAAAATGCCACGAAGGGGAAATCAAGTTTATTCAAATAAAAGGCCGTAACCTCTTCCAATGGGAAATAATTATAATTATTATAAGTGAAAAAATAATGGCATATTTTAAAAATCTTTTCAAGAATCATGGGGCCAGAAAAGATGAAACTAATGTGGATGCATCCTCGGATAGTGTTATGTCAAGTTTGTTTACAACATGACCCCGGGGGAAGGGTTGGGTCACAATTGTGTATCAAAGTTTAACATGGAAATACATAGGAAAGATTTTTGAAAAATTTTCAAGAACCACTTGGCCAAGAAATTTGAAAGTTATGTAGAAGTATCCTCTAAAAGTGAAGGTTCATGTTTGTTCATATCATGACTCCTTTGGGTAGAGTGTGGCCCCAGTTGGGCATCAAAATTTCACATAGGAATATAGGGAAAATCTTGAAAAAGAGATTGGGGGTTTACAATGGCGTATCAAAGTTTTACAGAGGAATACATAGGAAAATTCTTTAAGAATGTTCTTTTTTTCCAAGAACCGCGGGGCAAGGAATCATGAAACTGACATGTAGAAACATTCTTTGGAAATCCTCTAATATTGTAGATTCAAGTTACCGTATAGCGGGTTTTATTGGCGGGTGTAAAATTTGGCGTTTTGCCTACTCAAAGGTATGGGAATATTTTTGGCGTAATTTATTTTAACGTGACATCTTTGTAGATAGACACTTAAAAGAATCCTGACTATTTTAGCGATTACAATTTTAGCGGATCATCAGCAAAATGCCAAAATAAGCCAAAATTAGCACCCCGCTAAAATAACCCCCTATACGGTAATTCAAATCATGACCCTGGGTGAAGGATGGGGCCACAATGAGGTATCAAAGATTAACATCGGAATACTAAGGAAAAATCTAGATAAATCTTCTTCTCTAGAACAGCATAGTCATGATTGTTTAAATACATGTAGTTATATGGAGGCATCCTCTGATAATGTAGATTCAAATTTGTTCAAATCATGACCCTTGGGGATAAGATGTTTGCACATTGGGGGATGAAAGTTTAACTTATGAATACATATAAGGAATTCAAAAAAAAATCTTTTTTTCTCAAGAACAGTTAAGCCATGATTGGACATATTTATATGGAAGCATGCCCTCATAATGTAGATTTAATTTTGTTCAGATCATGACCCATGGGGCAAGGGAGGGGCTATAATGGGGGACTAAGCAGGCTTACATAGACAAAAATCATCAGAAAGTCTCCTTCTCAAGAACATCAATGTTTTACGTAGGAAAACATGGGAAAATCGTTTTAATTCTTCACAAGAACAACAAAGCCCTGATTTGATCATGAATAAGAAAAGTATCAAAAACGATAATGTAGATTTAAATTTGTTAGCCCCCGACATGAATATGGCCGGGGCATATAGTGTTTGTCATGTCCGTCTTCCGTCCTTCCGTCACACTTTGCGTTTAGCTCTGTTCAAAGCTAAGTTTCAAAGAAACCATCCAAGATATTTTCATCAAACTTCATATGCTGATAGATTTTGATGAGAGCCATGCAACTGCATCAATATTTTTTTACTTGACCTTTCCTTTGACCTTGACCTCACTTTTCTTTAATTAATGTTTAGCTCAGTTTTAAACATACCATTCAAGATGGTGTTTTCAAACTTCACATGTTGATACATACTGATGAGAGCTAGTCAACTGCATCAACATTTGACCTTTCCTTTACCTTGATCTCACTTATCTTTATTTAGTGTTTCGCTCAGTTTTAAAGATACCATTCAAGATATTTTTATCAAACTTCATATATGAAGTTACACATTGATGAGAGCAATACAACCGCATCAACTTTTTTGACCTTAACCTTTCCTTTGACCTCACTTTTCCTAAATAACTGTCAAACTACATATGTTGATACATATCGATGTAAGCAATTCAACTGCATCAACAATTTTGACCTTGACCTTTTATTTGACCTTGACCCCAATTATATCAAATAGTGTTAAAGGCAGTTTTAATTAAAAAACATCATTTCTAGATATCTTTATCGAACTTCATATGTTGATACATATTGATGAGAGATATGCAACTGCATCAATAGTTTTGACCTCGGCATTTCCTTGACCTTGACCGCACTTTGATGAAATTAATGTCAAACTTCATATGCTCATACATACTAATGTAAGCAATTCAACTGCATTACTATTCAAGATATTCTGATCAAATCATGTACACTAATACAAATTTTCATGTTGGTTTACTACAGTCCCTGAAACGTTCTACTTTGAGTTTCACACCTGAACGGTGAAGAAACACTGAAAGAACGGTGACTGAACGCAGAGAGAACGATGATTGATCGATGTGCGAATGCTGAACGCAACGTGGTGAACAGTGAGTGAACGCAGAAAGCAAACGGAGCGCGAACGTGAGCGCAAAATGAACGGTGAACGCAAGATGAACGATTTATTCAAAATGCCTCTGATCTTTTCCTTGCATTGAGATTATTTTATTATTCTATTATTCTAATTCTAGGTGGTTAAATATAAATAAACAATAAAGATAATAAATAAATAAATTAATTAATTAATTAAATTTTTTTCTGTACCCATATGTACCTATGTTTTAAATCGATATTTTTATAAAAAATTTTAATTGCCGTAAAACATGTGTATTTGTTACCGAACGTGTGTAGATTAATTATAAAATTAATATATTTATATAGTAAATATGCTTATTCTTTTCACTTATAAAATAGTGTAGACTTCTGAAGATAAAACTACTACTTATAGAATGGATTAATTACATTGTACGCGGTTGAAACAACCATACATGTATTTCCGTGCCTGAGTAAAATAACGGATTTCTGTTTTAATTCGCAAATGTCTGTTGACGTATTGCATAAAAACTCTCATTTGTTTAAAATTCTAATGCAAAATATTCCATATTTGTGTGTCTTTTGTATTCTTTCATGACGATTATCTTAGCTAAATTCTACATGTGTCTGAAAACATTTCCCGGCCGTGATTATACTCGGTCATTAGATGATGGAAAGAGGCATTCAAATTATTTGTAATAAAATTTTCAAAACTAAATAAGTAATGTGCTGTCATAGTTTTTATTGAACAGAGAAATGTACGAGAGAGAGAAAGAAAGAGAGATAGTATTTATATTTATCTGTTTATATTATCTAACATCTAATTAAGATACAAGTTTGAGTATAAGGACCCCATTGGAAATAAGCCACTGGCTTTCATGGGTTATCCTTGGTATACTAATGTAAATAAATATATATATATATAAATTTATGTCTTTCAAAAACTGATCGATTCCGATATTTTATATTTATTCTATTGTTTAGTGCCAACTTTTATATTTATCATAAAATTATTTTGTCAATATTGCATTGTAACAATGTATCTGTGGTATACCAAATAAATATCTATCTAGAGAGAGAGAGATACCCACTCAAATCTCAGATATCTGTTGTATCAAATAAAAATTCTTATTATTTTTCCTAAATATTGCAAGCAGTAAAGGTAATCAATTTTTTTTAGATTAACAGATCCATTTAACAGTAAACATTGGCTTTTATTTTCCATCATCAAGTTCACACGGTTCACAGGAAGTCCACGTGCTAGTAACGTACTTGTCCTGTCAATCAAAATCATTCGACACAGTGGAGATGTGGAAATCGCGTTTCACCGAACATGCTGAAGGCAAAGAGTCACTTAATATTTCCAAGGAGTTTTAATATTTTTCCCTATCATTTCTAGATCTGATTTTTGCATTCCTGCAGAAAAAATAAATAAAGAATGGGAATATATACTTGGAAGTATTAAGTTTTAAATTGAATTTGAAACATATTCCCTGCCAATTTAAAATACTTCTGTCGGCATAAGTGTATTCTGAAATACTATTGTTTAATGACTGTTTGATGTTGGTTTTAAGACTTATTTTCTTGTGTTCCAATACACATTAAATATTAATTAAAATATACTGAAAATACTCACTAAGAATTTTATTTCGGGAGAAAAGGCACCGGGGAGGGGGGGGGGTGTCTTAATTATAATGAATGGCAAACATAAATTTAAACATATGTTTAGGTACCTTCTCTAATAATAGACTATTTTAATCAGTTGGTCTTTTCTAAAATTTGATATCACACTATCAATTTAATTAGCTCTAAAGATATTTAATTAACTGAATATTTGCAGTACTGTTCATTATTATCAGACCTTCATGTAGTTTAAAAATACGGGTTATTGTAGAAATATTTTTTGTGTATTCTTTTCTTGAAAAAGACTTGGATTAATTATTATACATCCATTAATGATTTGTCGTCATAAAAATTACAACAAATTGAGGCCGTGCATGAAGCATTTGTACATTGCCATTTTTGAAAATTAATATTTTAGCATCGTTCTACATACATGAAGGTATTTAATGTATTATTTTACAGGGAAATTTCATGAAATAATTAACAGCTTAGTTATAATAATAGAAATATAACTATCATAGATAATTTTTGCAATGAAATAATTATTCTTCAATTATGATATCAAAGTTATTTAATTAAAAAACGTAATCCTTACCATCAAAAAGATAAGTCCTTTCACTTCAGAGTTCCGATTGACAATTAAGACTGAACGATAAGTGAACGGTGAACGCAAAGTAAACGGAACGAAGAGCGAATTGTGAACGTTTTATGAATGGTGAACGCAAGCGCATGGTGAACGCAATACTGTGTACGAAGAGGGAATGGTGATCGCACGCTGAACGAACGGAAAAATGAGAAAGTAGAACGTTTCAGGGACTGTAATATACCCTCGGCGGGGCATTCATGTCCTATGGACATATGTCTAGTTATTAACAGCTTTGGTTTATTTTTGAAATAACAACTAGTGAAATTTATTTTTTCTGATATTAAAATTAATCAGTTCGTACTAATGGAGTTCAATAATCAGATGGAGTTATTTCGTTGGGGATATTGATCTCCCATGGGGTTGTCAGTTGTGGTGGGCATCTGTTCATTTCTGTGGATGTGACAAATAACTTTTCAGTCAGTAGCCAGGAATGATGAATCAGTTTTCAGAGGGTGTTGCCATTGAAATTGACTTAACTTCTCTTTATACGCTGTTTGCCTTAACAAGTACACAACACTGTAATACATTTTTCTACAAAATCAGTTTTCATGAAAAACAGAAGGAAGAAGATATGTAAAAAAAAAATTCAGAATTTAAATATTGCACATTTTAGAGTTCATATTTTATTTAATAACTATTAAAAGGTTATCAAAATATGAAATCATATAATTCTGCTGGACTATTGTAAAACCAAAAACAAAACTATAGATTGAAATTCTTTTACTTTTTCATGTTTTAAACACAAAGCAGTATAAGAGCTACACACTTTCCAGAGACTCCGACCTGTTTGGTTTTATTAGGATGCTTTGTTGTTCTTTTAGTTTACAAAATTGTGTTTTCTTTTAGACTACCTGAAGTTTTGGATTACCTCAATCAAGACATTTGGAGGCAAAAAAGCACCACTGTTTCTTGTTGCCACACACACGGAGAAAAAATCTACAGATGTAAGTATTCAGGCTAATTGAAATGTGAATCACAAAAAATAACTGATACCAACCTATTTGATAATGCACAATTACAGTTAAAATTCAGAAATACAAAAGAACCAATAATTAATTGACAGTTAATCGTATTACACAATCATGTATTTTGTATTACATCCAGAGTGTCATATAAATTGTAATCAACAATGGATACCAGATTTACATGGTGCAATTGACGTCAGTTTGAACTGTGCACCACATTTTAGGATATCCGATTCTGAGCCAGGAAGGATAACTCCAAAAATTAATATTTAATTTGAAATGCATCAACATGAAACTTTTCATGCAAGAATTTTTATTTTATTCATCTTTATAAGATTAAAGGGTTTTGGAAGTCTTAGAAAAAGTCTTATAAAAGTTGACAATTGTACTCTATAAATGGAAAAAAAATTAATACTGTTTTAGAGAATGGGATTTTCTTGAATCTAGCCTTTGATACCAATGCTTATCAGCATGATATGAAATAAGAAATGATTTGTAGTGTCTTGCAATGATAGCAAAAGCCTTTACACTATGTATTATAGAATACATGACGGAATTGGAAGACAAAATATACCTAATAAGTATAAAACTTATGACAGTTTCTCTGAATGCCTCAGGATACCTATCATTTTTTAACCTAAAAAATATATTTGTTTAATAATTTGCAATTAGAAAATGCATTGCCGATATTCCAATTCGCTTTTTCTTCAAAAACATTGGAGATTTGTCAATTTTCCCTATTGAATCTGATTAACTTTAATTTTTAACTTTAAAGAAATACTGTGGATAAATGCACATAACTTTGTGGATTCAGAAGTACTTTTATGAGTATTTTTTATATGCAGCTAGGATAAGGCTGCCCGTAAAATTTCAAACTGTTCAAACCGTAGTTACTTCTCTGAACTACATAGATATGACGTCATAATAGAATTTATCCCGCTTCAGACAAATTTGTCGATTAATATAAAAGAATATATTTTTCCGTATTACATTTTCCATATTACGTCTCCGTAATTTTCTCGGGCACGCGATTCCGTTCGAAGCGTTGTTATTGTAAATAAAAATGGCGGCTAAGAAACGGTTTTCGTAGGTAGTTCAGTTAAATTTCTTGTTACCATAACGATATTTTATGTTGATTGTTATTGGATTAAAACTGAATATTTTCATAATATGCACAAATTTTCTTTTAATATTGAGAAGGTCTCACACACAGAAACCTTGTCACCGCGCTTTCGCCCAATACGGATTTCCATTTCACACCCTGTATGAATCCGTATTAGGTCACTAACTGACTGTGTAACTAATAATATTTTACATTCAGTGTAATTTTCTTTATGAAATCCATTAGAAATCAACGACGTTCAAATTTCTATAACACACACGAAACCTTGTCACCGCGCGTTAGAATACACAGTAGGAACTACATGCATTTTCAATATTTAGGAACAACAAAATGTATATTGTTTTGACTTAATTTCATTTAAAAACTACCCTTTTAAAATTAACATAAAATCACAACAAATGTGCATTAAAATTTAATTTGTAATTTTTTTCCTCGCAATGTTTATTTGCGTTATTTAACTTTCCAAAGCACAAACGACTTTCCAACGTCAAGAATGGCTATTACATTTATTAAGCACACCAATACTGAAGGGCGCTAAATTCACATTAAACATGATCGAAATAAACAATTATGATAAAGGAAAATTAGAGATGTAAATATAAGCATTGAATTCATATTTTGGGATGTCTTCGGTCCTATAACACACCTGGCCGTGCCGACAAATTATCATACCGTGCATTAGCTCTGTATTCAATTTGTCGGCACGGCCAGGTGTGTTATAGGACCGAAGACATCCCAAAATATGAATTCAATGCTTAAATGACGTCAAGTCACTGCATACTTGAGCAGGCATGACAGGCAAAGTGTCATAC
>NW_026933613.1:0-59260 GCF_032062105.1 Saccostrea cuccullata | reverse complement strand
TACTGTGGATAAATTTACATAACTTTGTGGATTCAGAGATACTTTAATGAGTATTTTTGATTACTTAACTGCTAATTTTATAAACCTGAGGATCGGACTACTTTAAATTCAGAACTTGAAGAATTTTTTTTTCATCAATGTGTGAAATCTACGAAAGCCCACTGAGCTCATTTTCATAGGTTAAAAAAATTAATTTTTCGCGTTATTACGAGAAACTTTCGCGATTAAACGCGTAACTTTCGCGTTATAACAAGAAACCTTCGCGAATAAACGCATTACTTTCGCGTAAGTTTCGCGTTATAACGCGAAAATAACGCGTTTATTTCCGAAAGTTTCGCGTTATAACACGAAAAATAATTTTTTTAACCTACGAAATTGAACCCAATGGGTTTTCGTAAGAATCGAATTAAGAGGTATATTTAGATTTTGTACCATAATGGATGACAAAACTGATGTTTCGGAGCCGGTTTGTTCACGTTATCTGTACACAGAAAAGGGTTCCGTCAATGAAAGGAGGACTAATTTTCTTGGTTTTGAGGAGCTTCAGCAAACATTTAATTAAAATGCTGAACACACTAACTCGAATGTAAGGGTTTGATGTTTAAAAGAGTATCTTCATATATAAAGTATTTGCATTTACATTGCAAGTTCCCATGGACTTTGTACGTAGAACCTGGTGTAAAAATAGTACAATTCTCCGCACTCCATTATCCTTGGACTTTCAGTAAGGCGTGCTTCTCGACGTTACATAATTAGCGTCTGAAATTTACACAGACTTTTATCCGTGTGTCATCCACTGTTGAAATATACATGGGATAGAAATTCGGGCAAATGTCAACGAGTGACGTAGCGAGGATCCAATTACAGCAGCTCGTATGACAAAGAGGTGGGACTTAAGTCATCTCATCGTTGTCGACAACAATTTGAAGTTGCTGATATTAATTTCTTAACCAATGAGCATTATTCGCCATTCGAGAGATGTAGCGTCAAGAATACCACGCCTTACACTGTAGGATGAGAGAGAATTGTACTAAATATGTGTTGACAAAACCTACCTGATTTCTTTGTGGTATCAGCAAGCGAAAAGCAATACAGAAAATTTAAGACAAATTTTTCGCAATGCCAGGGGTCCTGAGTCAATATACATCGCCGTTGAACGTGTTGACTCGGAATTCCTGAGGATGGCAGATACCAAGTGCTCGGCTCAAGTCGACACTGTCTTCAGCATGTTGAGCGCATTGGCTTCCACAGTACTACTCACGATTGACTAGACGTGAATGCCTTGAACATCAAGCTATTAAGCTGCATCTGACACTTCTTTATACCAAGGAGGATTGTTGTTGGTCAAATTTATCGTTTTAGTTAATCTTGAGTTTTTCTTTGGGGGTGGGGTGGGGGTGGGTGGGTAAGTGTATAAATAGTCTAAATATTTTTTTCTCCAAAAAACTCCAGGAAGAGAATTGAAACCATAATTATATCAAGGTACAAGCAGAACCACAAAAATGCAATGCAAATTTGCAATCATTAGAGAAAATGCGGATGTGTACAGAAAAGTTTTGAAAACCGCATATGAGAATCAGGTTCCAGAATTAAGTCATTAGCCAGGAGCTGCCAACAGTCTATATAGCTGCAGCAAACACTGTCGAACAGGGACCTCGGTTTATACGGTCTTATCCGAAGGACCGGTTTTGCACCTACATATATACGTATAATTGTATGTCATTTTGATCTCTTATTCATGCCTCGCTTCAAGCGAATTCATTGATTTAGTCTCACGCTTTGTTTGTTTTGAATCCCCCGATTTTCGAATCCCTCGACAATTTTTTCTGTAAGTTTCTCTAGATAATGTTGGATCAATCAACTGCCACCAAACAATGACATGGACTGGATTTCAAATGAAAAAAAAATCAGGAAATGGCGAATCAAATAATTCATCCTGAAACACGTGTCGCTGTAGGTGCTGGCACATAAAAGATCCCTCCCTGCTCAATGGCCCTGAGTGCCGAGTGTAGGACAAAATTTGCAGCTCTCCAGCGGCAAGTGGTGGCGTCTCTATAATTATGAGTGAAAAATTCCCGAGAGGGACGTTAAACAATATACAATCAATCATATAAGTGCAAAACAGGAGAAAAACTTGTCTAAGCATTATCAAGCGCAAATGTATGGTTTTATTAATAATGATAAGACCATCTGAATCTTTTATTATTAAAATAAATTGTACATAAATATGCAGGAGCAAAAGTTCCGTAATGTATGAAATAATTTACTGAAGAGCATATTCACAAATGGTATAAAACATTTCCCCACAAGGTTTTCTGTCCGCATAAAAATGTCCACTAGGACTTAAATGGAGTTGTGTTTCTCCCCCGAACTGTAGACACTGCTTTGTGTTGTTGTAATGTAGCGCATGCGGGTTGACGAGGGAACTCATCACTGGCATTAAGGTAGACTTCCACACCAACTGGCTGCCATGTTGAACCCCGTCTGTCCAATATGGCATTGGTAAGTGATCTACAAAACGGATATCAGTCAATCAAAAATCAACTACGATCTATTCAGAGGGTGGGCTGTGGCCATTTTCTCCGATTTCGTACTAAATGTCTCCAGATCTTCCCATTTCTTTCCTTTACAGCTGTAGGGTACCGATATCTTTTAGGATCAGGGTGTAAATCATAAATTCTTATATAACATGTACGTCCGTTCTTGCTCTGCTCCTGATTTGACTTTCGAGCCTCATTGAGGTTCGTTGCCGTATTTGCAATTTTATTTTTCTAATTTTTCAGAACTCTCTATGCACTTACGTTGAAGGATGTGCTGAGTTATGGCTCGTGCCTCTTCCGTGGTACTGAGTATCATAGGTCTAGTGCAGGAACTGTGGCAATAGTGCTGGAAATTTAGAGACAAAACTATGAACAACTATTACAACGTCTTGTAAAATAATTCTGAAACATGAATCGATACAAGATACTAGTATGAAATGAAGATAAAAAATTATAACACTCTTTTTTCTGATAGTGCCTCTTCAATAATTTAGCTAGTACATACTATAGTATTTTTATTTGTTTCCTCTATGATAACTCTGAAAGTTTTGGTGAGTTGATTTCTTGATAATTCAAGCGGAATGTAAATTTCGTCAATTAAAACGTCAGAAGCTAAGCCTAATATGCATGTAAATCTCATGCGGGCGGCTGTCTTGTCTTGCGTCGTTGGGCGGGAACTATTTAAATTGACATGGGAGGCCGTGTGTAGTTTAAATCTATTACTATTAGACATTTCAAGTTAAAAGTCTAAATCTAATTAAATTATTTATCAGTGTAATGGAAATAAAAAGAATCACTATCTAGTTTGTTGGGTATGCCAGGAACATCAACGATAGTTGGAAACATGGGATAATTTGCATAACGGGCAAATAGTTGGTAACATGGGATAATTTATGCATAACGGGCTTTGTCCGTTACTAGTATGCAAATTATCCCACGTTTCCAACTATCGTTGATGTTCCTGGTACAGCATATAAAATAGACAGTGATAATGGAAATCAATTTAGAAAATTTGTGCAATCCCCAGATGTATTTTGTGGCTAAGGAATTTTTGTGATGTGATGCCTCCCCCAAACAGAAATTGCTTCCAACTGACCTGAGTTTTTGTATATTCTTTTTTTTTTAAATCAGCTAGAATTTTTTTTTAAAGGAAAACAATGCCTATTTTATGATTAAAGTTGTCTTTTTTGCAAGTGCTGAGTATCCTTTTTTGTTGCGATGCATCTAAAAACAACCCTGATTTACATCTATATTGTTATACGTACATTTGTAACATCATGATTGACTTTAGTGTTGGAAAATTGATAGCAGGAATTCAGAATCTTCACGAAGTTGTGTGGACATCCATGGATCTGATGTGAACACCCTAAGGATGAGATTGTAAGAAACAAATACTGTGAAATCTTTTGTAATTCGTGTGGGTCAATGTTCTTTGGCAACGCAAATTGAGGATGTAATTTTGTAGGTGATTGATATGTCGTTTGTGAAGATTTAAATCTATGAGAAAGGGTGACCCAAGAACATTGGTCTCCAATTCAAAATGATGATTCCACAATACATTTTATACATACAGAGATGTACTCAAGAGCACATTAGACAGACTTACTTGGATTTGGTTCAGGGCTCGGCATGGTTACTACAGTCGTGGATTCTAGAGAAAGAAATGCTCAAAAACTGGTTTGCTACATTAAGTTGGTATTAAGGTAAAACAGATATGTCAGTTCAAGAACGTCTCGCTTCATTCACATCAAGGATATTTCAAATCTCATTACAATCTCAATTTTTCTAGAGGAAGTAGTAGTTTCTAGTAGAAACTTTTAGTTTATAAACATTCTTTAATCAGTTTTCAAAAATCCACTTCAGTATCTTCAAACAAACATTGAAGTCCGTGGAAGGGCATTTTACAAAACCATAAAAGTTAAAATTAAGCATAATCAAAGGTCATCCTGGATAAAATAGATCGAGAATAACAGTACCAAACTAAAAAAAATCTATAGTGTAAGAGCATTGCACCTGATCCAAGCTCTGGTGTTTCAGAGGTCCTTGTTGGCTTTGCTCCATAATTTGTATTGTTTGATGAACTTTTGAGCTTGAATACTGTTCGTTATGCAGTAACTCCCCCACATAGTATTGTTGGTTAAGTGCAGATACCCGATTAGAGTGGTCATAATGTGCTTCTTGTCATGATCGGAATGATGAAACAAGAATATCAGCAGTCTTGTTTAAAGTCATCATTCTGTAGGTTCTCTAGTCAGGTCGACTATAGTGATCAGCAAACTCTCTCTTTCATGTGGGAAATTGCTGACTGACGTTTTTCATACTAATTGTTAAACCATACTTTACACACTGAATTATCGACGGATTTTTCCGGTTTTATTTTTTCTGATCATGACAAGAGGCATACGGCGGGTTTGACCAGTCGGCAAGGGATGCTCACTCCTCCATGACACCCTATCCCACCTCTTGATGTTGTAGTGGTCAGTGTTTGCTCTTCTTCAAAATTTACATTGATACTGGACATTTGAGTTGAATACGTTCGTTATCTTTATATATTTCAACATAACATATTTTCAAACCAAGAATACTATGATAAATATAAGACAATACCCGGACTAGGCAGGGGTTCTGAGTTACAATTAGTGGTATTACAACAGTATCCGTCTACGTGACCCATGTTGGAAGTGTCTGGAGTTTCCCTGACTGTAAAACTGTAATTATCACAAGTCTGAAAAATAATGAATTCTTTTTATAAATGTTAATGAGTAAGAAATTGGGTCTCAGAAAAAGTAACTGAAGTTGTTTAATAACATGTACTCACTGATTTACTGACACAGCCTAGTTTAACCTTTCGATGTGTTTGTGCATCTCTGGTTTCAATTGCAATGCACACCTGAGAGAGATAAAAACTGTTCTTTTAAGCTTAATAACACTGAATTAGCATGTTGTTTTTTTTGTTTGTTTGTTTGTTTGTTTGTTTTTTTTTTTGGGGGGGGGGGGGGGGGGGGTATTTCAATTATTCATGTTATGTAGAGTACTTCTTCTTAGCGGAATTACTTTTTTATGTAATTAAATGCCTTATGCACCTAACTTTGCTCTCAAGTTTACTGAAGTGTTAAAAATCTAAAATGTTGATGCAATGGATAACTACTGTGAAATCACTAATTTTGGTGGGGTTTAATTTTCGTTGATTCCGAGGTATTAAGAGACCCACGAATTTATGTCCACCACGAAATGTTATTCTTTCCTGAAAACTCGAAAATTTTACTCCACAATAAAATGTGATTTTTACAATAGATGATAAATCTCACCTCGGATTGGTTACATGGTCTGGTGACGTTACAGTCTCGTATGTCGTCAACCATAGAGCAACTACGACACTCCACTGTTTGTAAATAAGCACAACTTTCAAATACTTCAACACATATCCGATTTTTAAGATGAATTATATTCTAATTTTTTTAAAAAAAAACTTATGAACGAGATTCCATTACTTACGTTGTCCTTTTGGAGCTAAAATAAAAGATTTTGGGGAAAAAAAATTAATGGGACTTTTTAAAAAAGAAGGAAATATAAACAGCATTTCTTCGAGCATGCAAACAAATTCTCGGAGAACATTATACTTTCAAACTTTCGTTTCATCCGGTAGACTCTATATTGTGGAATCACTTTTTGTGGGAGTTTAATTTTCGTTGATTTAGAGCTATGTAGAGACCCACAAATTTATAACCACCATGAAATGTAAAATCTGATATGCATTGATTACTATTAATTACTTAACATTTTCCAACCGCGAAATTAAATCCTCTGAATCCTAATGTTTTTCCTCAAACCTCGAAAATTTGACCCCATGAAAGTATGTGATTTTACAGTACATGTAAAATACATGCATTTATTTCATTTTTAATAGTTTCAAATATATAGCAATCCTTTTCTAGGTTATGTCTACAAGCAAGATAACTGTATACTGTAAGAGCAATATAAGTACGTTTATAGGTTGCAATTTTTTTATGTCGACATGAAACTAATTTATGTCTAAATTGAAACGTGTATAGGTTGTTATGGACATTACAAAAAGGTACATCATGTCAATATGAGTAAGTTCATAGTAACATTAATACTTAATACGTTGCATGTCATCATAAATTAGTTGATTGTCAACATCAATAAGTTGCTTATCAAGTAAAACATAAATTTTTATCGGATTCAGTTTTCTTCATTGCCAATATAGAAAGTTGCATGTCGACGTAACTATTCTCGTATGTCGACACAATCATAGAAAATCAAGTATAGATACATTAATAGTTGAGTAAGGAAGACAACAGCAAGACGGCGCCACATATTTCACATCAATGGTCGCCCGCGTGACGCAGTGGTTAGAACGTCTGCTCTAGAGTCGCGAAGAATGGAGTTGATCTTTACCCGCGACGGGTTCGAAACCCACTGTGGGACATGGAGACCGGTCCTTCGAATGAGACCGTATAAACCGAGGTCCCGTGTCGCAGTAGGTGCTGGCACGAAAAAATGAGACCCCTCAAATGCTCAATGGCCGTAGGTACCGAGTAAAGGACAAAAATTGCAGCTCCCCACCGGCAAGTGGTGGCGTCTCCATACGAGTGAAAAATTCTCTCGAGGGATGTTGAACTACATACAATCACACACATCCAATGATCTTACTGCATCTCCCGCACGTGACAGGACACATCTGTTCAAAACAGGACATATGGCATTCCTTTCTCCCGCCATGGGAGCAGAATTTGTCATCGATATCTTGACAGAGTTCCAATGGCGATGCTGCAGGCGTGGTTACTTTCTCTGTTAAACATGATTAATTAGTAAAACAAAATTGCATAAAACAGTTATATAAAAATCCTCATACACTATCTAAACCATAGAATTAAATCTATGAATGGTCTTCTTTATTTCACAGGAGTTGCAATCCATAATTATGTGTCTTCTTCCACCTCTAAGATTTTCAAAAGGAAACTGGATTTTGAAATGCTTACCTGTGATTGGATATACTGTAGTGACATCCGGGTCCAATTTGTACATAATTGTGCCTGGTTTTACTCAACATCCAAAAACCATCGGGGGCTATCGACCTTTTGTACTGGACATGACCAATATTAAAATCATACTTTGCATAATAACCATATACCACTACATGTATAATTGTCCTGGTTTTATTCTTAAAATACCCGAAAACCCAAGAGATTCTGGGTTTCCCTTTGGCCTCCACCAGTGCTTCAAACAAAAAGTTTGCTGAACGAACGTTATATAATAGTTTCATTCTATGAAATGTAATTGTTAAGTTTTTAGAATCAATCGATCAAAGTACGTAAGACAAAGAAGAAAATAAATAATCTGTCCTCGAAATCTTGAAAATAAATAATCTGTCCTTGACAGTTGAAAATAAATAATCCGTCTCAAAAAAATTTACCCCCCCCTTAGAATCAAATGAAAGAAAAACTGACAAGCGCCATGTCTGCAAAAATCACGCAAATGAAAAAAGGTTAAACCCCAGTTCATAGTATACTTAGTACTGTACAACAAAACTTTATCATAGGGTTGTTAGGACAAACAATCACACCGTAACCTCTAGTATACTTTGATTTTCAAAGAGCGCAAAGTAGTACACTGTAAATCAATTTTTCAATCTTTCAAAAAGTATAATTCAAAGTAAACCGATCTGATTAAAATCAGATCCTTTGATCCGGGGATCAAAGGATCTCGCGGATCAAAGGATCTGATTTTAATTAGATTGAAAGTAAAGAAGCATGAAAGTAATAAAAAGTTACTCACACTCTTGTCGACACATCCTAACCTGAATTTTTCCTCCAGGGATTCAGTAAAAGTCTGAGTTACAATACAGACCTACAAAAGTATAGTTTGGAGGTTTATACGGTGTAACTTAAAGTTGTCTCCTTTTTTATTTCGAGGTAAAGTTTAATGCCTAGCTGTTACCTATCTCTTAATGTCACATGATTTATTTAATGGCCTAAGAAACAAAAGAAATTTCAATTTAAAATTAATTCAGAATGGGTGCGTAACTTGTTGGCTATCAAAAGTTGATTTTCAGTTCGTTACCATTGGTAAGCCAATGGTACCAAAGTTTGCCGAATAAAATTACCATAGGTAGATTTTTCTGCAGACAAACTAGAGCTCTGTTAGCGATGGTAACTTTTTTAATGACGTCAAACAAAATGGCGGGTACATCAAGTTGGTCCTACAAAGAGAACTTTTAGAGATTCTAGGTTTACGGGGCGGTATTTGGTAAATTTTAATAAATTTTATGCTTATTTTAGTTCATTTTTACTCTATAAATCGTTTTCTATCTATAAAATTAATATTAACAAGATTATTCTATGAAAGTTATCCCTCGGGGAAAAAGTTGAAAAAGTAACAAATCATGTAATGTTTTTACCACACCTAATCACTAATATACATAAACTCTGTGTATATAGGTGTGAAACGTCTTTTTTAAATGTGGTTTTTCTTAACTGAAAGTTTCAGAATATTTATTTTAATAACTTTTAAGTGTATTAAATGTAAAATCAAAATTTTATTAATTTAATTATTTTACATTTGAGTCGATTTGACAATCAGGAAGACGAGTTGGAGAAAAATTCTGTTGCGGAGAAGTACTTTACTAAAAAGTATTTTTGAAAGCATTTTTTTTTTTGCTGCAAAATGATGCATGAAGCAAGAATAAAACTCTTGGTTTTTCTTCTGAAATCTGTCAATGTTAACAATGGTATACACCAATGTCACAAAAGGTACACCAATGGTGCCATTGTTAACATTGGTGAGTTTCCTACCAACTCTACCCAAAACTCGTTCAGAGTACATATGGGTCCAATGGTACCAACGGTAAAAATTGTTACCATTGGCAAAGAGGTGATGTTACCACTGGAAATACTCTGAACGCACCCACTAACTTGCTCTGGTTGATTTTCAGTTCGTTACCTGGTCTGCCCCACATACGGTTGTATTATGACAGTCCTCTGGTCTGTTCACGGCGTCACATTTGTAGCATTTCCTTCCTAAAACAGTTAATATGAAAACACAGTTAAACTTCACTTCAAAGAACTTTTAAGATATTCTGAGTTTTTAACTTGAAAATGAAATACTAATAATTATACTAGTTTTTCGTATGAGAACCCAAATATTTTATGACCTTTGATTTAGCCATACCGTCCAAGAGAAGTTTTTGATGCTCACTCTTCCATGGCACCCGATTCCATCTCTGATATCTTATACATCAGTTTTTGCTCTGCTTCAACGTTTGTATTGTTTAATTGACTCTATCTAAATATCCCCATAGATTTAGTTTCATTGGAAAACAATATCTAACATTTATACTTACGACAAGTGTTACAGAAACCCGCGCATAATACATTAGCCACACAGTCATGTGAACACATTTCTGGTTGTAGTAATGAACAATCCATAAAGAAATTGTCTGAGCATGTCGAATGCGCTGCTTCTGATTGGATAAAACTGCTGTAGGCTACTGCAAAGGTAGGTCCAACGTGTATAGTGTATCAAGGCAGACTTCAAACACCAGGCCCCAGGCTCATGAAGCAACTTAAGCTTAAGTCAAAATCGTCATGTTGTACTTAAATGGTTTGGAAGTCAAGCAGATCAAAATTATTTTTAAATATGTTTCATTATTGATTAACAAAAGTGTTGTTCTGTGCAAATTTTGAGATTAATTCAGTAATTAATAAACACTATACAGGCGATGGAAAAATTGACTTAAGTCTAAGCTTCTTTCATGTTACTGGGGCCAGGTTCACGTTAGATTTTAAATATTTGAGTCTAGTAAAATTAATACACTGTGAAAACATTTTTTCTTCTTTTTCATAACCCAATTTTTTTGTTCTTTTTGGGTAATAATTTTTTTCCATTTCTGGATAACCAAAACGCATGAGTTTATGCTGAATTTCACCATGTTATGTATAGTATAAAGGGTTGGGTTTTTTTTTTCTTTTAAATGAATATCAAATGTTCTTTACCATAAGAGTAGTAGCTTTATAATACACTGTCATTCTGATACACATGAATATTATGAAATTATGTGCTACATTTCAAAGATTTTAATAGAGTTTTTTTTTTCTATTACCGGTATTATGTATTTCTTAGTAAATGGATCGGCATTCTATTTTCAGAGAGTACATGTAACTTGTACATTACATTAAATGTAGGTTTTTTTTAATTTATTGCTTCAACAATTAGTGGGCAATAGTGATTTTAACACATGATTGTTTCTTTACGAATAAGATTCAGTTTACTTACATGAAAGAATTATATAATAATTTATCTTTCATGCAGGGGGCAGAAATATGAAATGAAATTGCCGAGATGTGAATAAGTGCAAAAAAGGTCAAAAAGTTCAACATTAGAGGCCTAGCACCACACAAACGTACTTGCTGCAATTTTCCGTATGATTTTGAAATACAGATTATAGATATTTGACAATAAGCTGTAAAACATTGGTGAAATCAATAAATGGTCATTCTCAAATTCACTCTCAGAAATAAATGTTTTACAAGAGTTATTCTGATATATATACCACGTATATTAACATTTTACAGTATAATTTTGAAATGTTCTCTTCGGAAGGACAAAAAATATTTCATGATTTGTATGCCTTTTTTCACTTTATCTTCTTATGTACGGTAATAAATATTTACACATAATACTTGTTTTTATAAATATACTGATGTACATTTAAAACCCGACTCTTCTGTTGAATTCTAGAATGGGTTTCAAATAAAATAATTTAAAAACTCACTAACTCTTTACTTATCCTGGTGAAATATTCAATCGATAGATTGAAATATATAAATTGCATACCAATCCATGTTACCAGCAGTGACAGACCATACGACGCCATTGCAAATAGTCTTATCAAATGAACTAAAGCAGTAGAGATATGAGTCGTCCCGGTTTACAAGTACTTGATATTAATTCTCTACTATAGTAGTCACATCAAAATGTGAATACATGTACTCTATATAAATAGAAAGCACTAAAAAAACTAACGACACGAACAATAAAAAAATGTCAAATTTTCAAAACGATCTGCCCCTTCCTCAGGACAAAGAAAAGGGTTTTCGAAAGTCATAAAAAGGTAACAGAGAAACAAATAACAACTAGCACTATTACTAAACACTTTAAAAATATTTACAATGTTACAGGTTTATAGAACCGTTGTACTTGATAAAGAGACGTACATGGCGGATAGTGAAGCATAATTTACAGTATTGTGTCAGAATACTCTCAGTCCTTTGAAGGAGTTTTCTTATGTGGCTGCTTATTGGCTGCTGTTATTGGCTGCTAGCTTCTATAGGCTTAGTAGCTGCTGTTATTGGCTGCTAGCTTCTATAGGCTTAGTAGCTGTTGTTATTGGCTGCTAGCTTCTATAGGTTTAGTAGCTGTTGTTATTGGCTGCTAGCTTCCATTAGCTTAGTAGCTGTTATTATTGGCTACTAGCTTCTATTGGCTTTGTAGCTGCTGTTATTGGCTGCTAGTTTCTATGGGTTTAGTAGCTGCTGTTATTGGCTGCTAGCTTCTATAGGTTTAGCTGCTATTATTGGCTAGCGTCTATGGGTTTAGTAGATGTTATTATTGGCTACTAGCTTCTATTGGCTTTGTAGCTGCTGTTATTGGCTGCTAGCTTCTATCTTTTAGTAGCTGCTGTTATTGGCTGCTAGCTTCTATAGGTTTAGTAGCTGTTATTATTGGCTGCTAGCTTCTATGGGTTTAGTAGCTGTTGTTATTGGCTGCTAGCTTCTATTGGCTTAATAGTAGCTGCTGTTTTTGGCTGCTAGCTTCTACGAATTTAGTAGTTGCTATTATTGACTGCCAGCTTCTATAGGCTTAGTGGCTGCTGTTATTGGCTGCTGGCTTAAGTTTACTAACATAAATAAGTTGAATGTCAACATTAGCAGTTTCTTAATTTAATACATGTACATTTATCTTGCATTGGCGTGACAAGTTACTATATGTATTTTGCATGTTGGTATATTCATTGTGAATGTTGATAGAATTATCTTTCATATTAACATAATCTATAAAAAAAAAAACTCTTTACACAGAGAGAACAAAAATATGCTACCATAGACGTCTTCTAAACTCCGTACATGAGCTTATCAAAAAGACAAATTACTGTACTATTGAAGCCCCCCCCCCTCCCTCTTACGGCCATCTCCCAATATAAGCGTTGGAACCGGGGGACTAGTGGGGCTTAGCCCCCAACCCCACTTTTTTGCAAAGACAGATATAATATAGGCATTTAAAATTTGGATGTAAGTGTAGGCTCCCACTTTCAACAGGCACGTTACAGTTAAGGACAGACGAGACGTTCCTCAATAATATATAAATTTTCCAAGACTTTGTCATCAAATAAATACTACTTTAGCATGTTTACTCATAAAATATTGAGGTACCTTACCAGGCATTTGTCCAGATGATGACATTTCTTATATAATCCTTTCGGGCAAAAAATTAAGTTTGCCAAAATCACATTTTGAGTGTTTCAAATTTTTAAAAAGAAACAGGTTTAGAAATCAGAAAGTAATTAAAATTATGCATATTTTTCATACATTATGAACATTATGTATTATATACAAAACAGAAATTTGGGGAACGTATCGTCTGACCTTAAGGTCAAAAGAGGGTAAGTGGTAGTGTTTGAAAAAAAGTAGAACTGAAAGAACTTCGATCCGAATCCCCCGGGCCCTCCACGAAATAGGACAATGGGCACATTTTCCTTTTCTTCTTCTTTTTTTTCGCTTGTCAAGTTTTTTTTTTGTATGTTTGAATTTTTTTTCTCTTTCACTTAGCCCCCCCCCCCCCCTTTTCAATCTGCTTTCGACGCCAATGGCCTACTTTTCTATAATTTGCTTCCGATGTACATATTTATTGATTTTCAAATGACCCGTGAAATTGATTTTGAGATAAATTCAATAAAATTTTAAAATATTTGCATGCATACAGCTTTTTTGTTTTACTCTTTCCATTTGTTTCTCTGTTTTATTTAATTCAACCCCCCCCTTCCCTATTTTAAAAAGAAATTCTTCTCGAAGTCTACAGGTATAATGAGCTAAACAAGGACTCCATTGGAAATAAGCTCTCGAGCTTTAATGGGTTATCCTAGTATGAATCTTAAGTCATGGAATTGTATTTCTAATAATATTGTTACATGAATTATTTCTTTGTGTATAAATCTATATGATATCTGGATTGCCAACTTTTGTCTTTCTTATGATCATGTATCAATTCATTATATGTATTTGTTTTATGTATGATGACATGACAATACTACTACTACTAATTTACTCTCTCTCTCTCTCTCTCACCTTTTCATAGTTTCCACGCTCTATTGATCAGCATGAATCACGTGATCTGACCCTAAATGAGAATTCATCACATTCACACTGATATTTGAGCTTGACTTAAGTAGCAGTGTTTTTGCATTTGCAAAGCCTTCAAAGCAATTTATCAAAGCGTTCTTTCAACCTACATGTACAAGACACAGAAGAAGATTACTTCAGACTGAGGTAAGTTTATTTTTGATGTAGTCCTTATTTATTTATTTTTTACTTTGTACACCGTTTTTGTTGAAAACGTGGACATTCGGTGAGTACTTGTTCCCGCCGCCATTTCAGGTCACTGTCCAATATTAGCCACCCATTCTGACTTGAATATGAAATATTTGTTTACATTAGTACAAAATAGATTGTATGTTAAATATATTTATTAATTTTATTGTAATTTAAACAGTTTTAGTTATTAATAAAGGTGTAATAAAGCGGGAATTTTTTATTCATAATGACTGCGCATGCTCCAGGGGGGATATGAAATTTTCTTCCACTCAAAATAATTTTCAAGTGTCCAAAAAGTTTATATTTTAAAACCAATGATTACAAAGAGTCATCATTGCCTATGAATTGTTGTGCTTAATTATTCTAAAGTTACTCTTTAGCTCAGGCGCATAGCAACAGGGGGACAGGAGGGGCCTGCCCCCTTTTTTTCCCAACATTACTTTTACAATTGAAAATGTTCATTGGAAGGCTGGTTGCTTCCCCTCTCTTTCTACTATAGTAAATTGATATCAGGGAAATGTAGTATTGTATGAAAAAAAATTGGAAGTGAATGAAGTTGGCATTGAAAAAAGTTGGCCTCTACCCCCAGATAACACCAAGAAACTATAAGGCCTATGTTAACCAAATTTGCATAAATAATGAAGGGGGGTTAAATTGACTAACTTGACAAAACTTTGAGAAGCAATGATAATGAAAATGATGATATTGATAATAATAATGGTATTGAAATTAATATTTAAAAATATAAATATATATATTTAGGAAAATTGTCCAGAATAGAAAATTAAATCCTATTTTGGAGAAGTGGATGAAAAAGTGGATGAAAACTTAATTATTGGAAAAAAAATTGAGAAGCAAAACAAAAAAAGGAGCTAGAAAATTGTCAAAACTTGAAAGTTACATTACACATTGCCCTGATTTGACTGTTATGCACTATACTGCAGCAAAAACTTCGGGGAGAAGAGTAACCAACCTTTCAATAAACATTTTCAACAGAGTGAGTAATTAAATGACAAAAATATCTTTACCATCTACATATATGCCAGTTAGAACAGTTCTCAGGAAAGCTTGGAATTTCCGTAAGGCGTATCATTCTCGGCGCAAAGTAATTAGCATCTGTCAAATGGCGAATAGTTTCTCATTGGTTAAGAAATAAATAACATCAGGAACTTTAAGTTGTTGTTGACAACGATGAGACAACTTAAGCCCTGCCTCTGTGCCGTGCAAGAACTTTTAAGTCAATTATGGCTATTTGCAACACTAATATACATTCAGCCAAATTTCTATCCTATGTATATTTCAATAATGAAGGAAAGCTGTGTAAATTTCAGAGGCTAATTATGTACAATGAAGCGCATTGAAGTGGTAAAATTCTCCGTTTGGATGAAAAGTTCTGAGTCATGTTTTGAAGGTCAATTATAACATAATGACACGCCCATATTTTTAGAAACGAGAAAGTAATATTCGTCGTAGTTTTAGGACATCCCATTCTTCGCGACAAGCATCATGATCGAGTTACACTGAAATGGAGCTTTAAAAAAAATAGAAGAGGGAGTTAGATACTCCCCGCTTCTGTTAAACACAAATTGCAACGAATATGTACATATTTTTGAACTTATCATGTCTATTGAAGTTACCACAACACATGTTTTGGTCGAACACGTGTTTACTCGGTGTTTATTTAGATCCTCAATTTGATTGGCTATTATATTTATGGAAAACCTGTTCTACAGGTATTTGAAGAAACAACTTGACCGTTTTATCAATTTCTAAAGAAATGGGCGTGTCAAAAGATGACAATAAACACTCTAAATATAGCTCAAAACGTTCCATTCGAACGGAAAATTTTACCACTTCAATGCGCTTCATTGTAATGTACGTTGAGAATGCCATGCCTTACTAAAAGTCTAAAGCTGAATTAACTGGGAATTATCCTATTATCTAATTTGATTCAATTTACGCATATTCTAAAATTATTAACAATTTCTTCAAAGAGGTAAGTTATTGAAAAGCAAGTTGATAAAACTTAAACAACAAGATGCTTTCTTTGATCGATAGTATGGGTATATATGAATGTTGCAGCCGTTGCAAAAAAAATACATAAGTGTAAGCTGGTTATGTAATTTTTTTTTGCAATAGGTGCAAAGTTGATTCCCATAAAAAGAAACAAAGATATTTTATTGTTTATATTTATATCTATATGGAAAAAAAACATTAAAATTATAATCAAATATTGTATAATGGGTAATTTTTACTGCAGCTGTAAATTTTTACGAATTTCGGTTGAAATAGGGTGATTTAATTTTTTACGCGTTAAAGAACAAAGTGCGGTATAGCCCAAAAAATGCCGCGTTTCATATCTGCTCCATTCAAAACATTCTAAAAAGCCTAGGATTTTTTAAATTAGATGGTATATGATTTATATATATGACTCAAATGTATGCATTGAAAAAATAATGCTCAGTACGGTACCTTTCATAGCAGAACGTCGAGATTTTACGAAAAAATCCAGATGCGACGTCATTATTTTAACATGCTAGCTAGGCGTCATCTGAAATCGCACACTCTGCAGTAAAGGTCAATGTTAAAGTTTCTGTTGTTTTTAATATTTTATTTATTAATTTATTAATTTAATATTTTTTTCAATTTTATCATAATGATCCTCCCTCTGAGGGCATCTAAGCTCTAGTTGATTGCATAAAATAAATGTCTAACAGAATTAAGGTAAAAATAGGAAATGCTGGAAATAGTAAATCGTTTATTCTGTGGTAGTTCTGCTAACGTATAACAGTTGTGTTGCAGTGGTTATGGTTAAAAAAACAATATCAACCAGTTCTATATTTGCTAAATAAAATGAAAAATAAATCTTTAGCTCTAGGGAGGGGAAAAGATAAGAAATAGTTTTAGCTTTATCGTGTACGTTTCATTGCGGCTCCACAGCACCGCTTCTTTATTACCCGTTGACATTCTCTCGATCTCCCCGTTTGGGATACACAACGGATCGGGTCCAGGAATTAGTATTCATAAGTTGCAATAAAATCTAATCTGTTTTTGTATAGCATTATCAGTATTTCTAATAAAATGGCCATGTGGTTTTTCTTTAAGTTTATTTACAGTATTTATGTTTTCGCAAGGATTGGGTGGGAGGGGCACAGTTCTTAAGAAGTGTAACGTACTCGCAGTTGACAAAAATGTCAATATAATAAAATTTAATCATTTTATAAAAAAAAAAAATGATGTAGAAAACTATATTTCAATTGAACACGAGGAATCGATTCATTCTGGTCTACACGATGAACTTAAAAGGGAAGGGGATTCTCGAGGAGAAATGAATAAGGAAATACGATCCCGATTTGAAAATTTCAGCACATGCAGTAAATTAACATAATAAACTGAGCATATGATAATTTGTGATTATCTATATCCTGCATAATGAAAGGGGAATACACCAAATTTACATATAAAGCCCCCCCCCCCCCCATCCCATTTATTTCAGTTGTGTTTATTTTTTTATTCCGTGTAAATGCTTATAAGTAGCATTTGCTAACATTTATAGATTTTATATAAACATGCATGTCGGTTGGTTTGTCACAAGCCTACCCCCTTCAAACGGGGTTTTCCACTTTTCAGAGTGTTGGAAAATTTTCTTGGTTAGAAAAATTCTGACCCGTTTCTTTTGCAGAGCGCAGTCAACTGGAATTTCTTAATGTACATGTTTCTTTTTGCTTTATATGTTCCCCTCCCGCTATTGGCAAAATTCCTGGGTCCATCCTTGTCATAAACATATACGAAAAAAAGATAAATGAAGTTCAAATTCTTTTTATCATCTTTGTTATACTGCGCGCCCCATGTCAAAGTGGAAGGTAGTTTGTTGGCAGTCATTAAGCCTTCACAGTTTTATTTTTTAAGTAGTTTATTAGCAGTTCCTTCAGCCTTCCATGTCCCTCAGACATGTTGATTTAATATTCATAAAAATAGTCAGTTCAAGGCAGTTTTTCTTAGCCTTCCAGTTTTCAATGGGTACTCGAGCAGTTATTTTCAGCGAAATATTTAAATGAGTTTAGAAAAACTGCTTGAAACCACGAATGACTGATTTAGAACTGCTACCCCATTTCCATTTATGGTTGTGTATGATGAATATTCAAAGATATATGAAGATGCTGAAACTGGTACACAAAAGTACAATTTTAAGAAACCCTGCCAAAATATGGCTGAAATATTGCCATTAAACTTGGCATGAAACAATAATAATATATGAAATACAGTTAAACAGCAAAATTGTAAGTTAATCATTTATCAAATTTTCCAAAGTCTGAATTCCAGTTAAAAACAGCAAAATATAGAAATACACTATCAAAAATCCTTAGCTAAATGTATAATTTACCTAAACAATTTCAAGTAATTCTAAAATTAATTAACAATTTATCACAAATTTAAACAAACAGCAAATTTTAACCAAGTCCAATTTCTCCATTTAAATTTAATACAACAAATAACACAATTAACTCCAAAAATCCGAAAACTATCGTAACTTTTATGATCGGGCTCGATCTACACAATTTACGACCGCCAAGTTCGCAAACATTCCACCAGACCAGTCTACAATTTTTTAACAAGGCAATAAACCTTCAATAGTTTACAAAAAACAACTTAAACTGCAAGAAAATAGGATTCCGGCCATAAATATATAGTAAATCTACTACGGAAAACCGGTTAAAGTCCCTGACACAGAAGTAAGCTCAAATAATTACACAACTTTACTACTGCTATAATCAGCTGATTTCTACGCATCAAAACATGTGCACAAACTATTTCAACTCATGTAAACCACTTAAACTTGTCAAGAATCACCTATCAACTAAATGATTAATACATATTCCTGCATTGTCAACTAACTATAACACGTACATTTAAAATTCATCTCAACTCTCCTACAATCTGAATGTCAACAATAATCAGGTTCCATAACTCTGTATAAAACTAATCTGTCAAATCTCTGGACCGTTACAAAATATCAATCATTATATTCATTCAAGGCCATATATATATATTATACTTACCACTTGTTTAAATGTCTACATCATTATTTCAATAAATCTCAAGCTCTGTGGCCAGCAGGCTCCCTCTGTATTGGCTAATAGCCTTTTGTCCACAAATACACATGGCAGCCATGCAGAATTCAATTTTGGCGGGCAGTTGTACTAAGCTAAGTTCCTGTTGATTTTATTTGTTGGAACTTTGAGCCCAACATTAAAATTTCTCTTGAACCCAATCAAATTATACAAGGAAACTGCTTTGAATTGCTAACAAAACTGCTTAGGAAATCTGTCTTGTCCTCAAGCATATGCAGCACTGCTAGGGAAACTGGCAACTGCTTAAAAACTGCTTAGGAAAACTGTTTACTCCCAACGCCCTAGCAGTTACCAAAGAGCAATAAAAACCAAACTCTTTGGTACTGTTTGAAAACTGTTAAAAATTTCTAAAACTGCTAAAGAACTGCATAATAACTGCCTATATAGGCAGTTCACTTTTCCATGGGGCATGGGTATGTAATACATGAAAAATTTATGGCATTGTTATAAATTGTGAATACATAATGGGGGGGGGGGGGTCACATTCTGCGTATTCCCCCATCATCTCTCAATTGTTTATCTAGGTTATTTTATAGATAAAAATACCACAGAAAAATAATGTTAAATTAAGATATGCATGTAATGATTTTTATCTGTTTTACAACTGTAAAAAATAATAATATTTGGTTACCTTAATTTTAGAAAGTAGTTTTTAGCTTTCTGTCTGAATGCACTTTGTTTAAAAAGTGATTGTGTTTCAATTGTATTCAACTGCATGGATCAATATTACATTGTACGTTTCGGGGCAATATACTAGTAAAGCGCAAATTTATGGAAATACGTACCTTAATTTAAGATCCGAATTTTGCATATACATATGTATCAATTCAATTGAAAAAATGTACTGCTTGTGGATAAAGATTAATTTTACAGCACACTCGCAGTTTTTATCTTACAAGGAAGACACAGCAAATATTTTAAGAAGCCAACAAAGAAATCCTAAATCATTCCGTGGAGATCTCTTTCAAAGAAAATCTGCCTTGCATTCGTAACAACGAGGGGTTTGTCCGTATTTTTTCATCTTTTTGGAAACTTAACTGAAAATCTTTAACAATTAAGTCTTAAAAATCCTAAGGATGAAAACCAGGGGATCCCTGTCTTGAAGAGCTTAGACCATGCCCTGTGGGAGGCCCAGTTAACTGGTGGATATCGCTGACCAATATCGGATAAATATTGAAATTCCACTTACGTATGCATTATTGTTGTTTTATCAATTTATTTAAATGCTTTTAATTTTTAGCTCACCTCAACGAAGTTGGGGGAGCTTATGTAATACCCTCGGCGTCGGCGTCGGTGTCGGCGTTGGCGTCCCAGGTTAAGTTTTTTGGAGCAGTTTTCTTTTTAAGTACTTCTATGTCCTATATTGATTAGACATGCATGGAAGATGCTTCTAATGTGTTTCATTGTACCAGTCAAAGTTTCAGATGCTGCAATTTCAGCAAAGGAATGGCTAGGTTAATGTTTTTGAGGCAGGTTAACATTTTTGGTGCAGTTTTTGGTGCAGGTTTCATTTCCAAGTAACTATAAGCCCTATGTTGACCAAACTTGCACGGATGATACATCTAAGGATGCATACTATCAGGCTTGCTTCGGATGCTGAATCTGACCTACATTTTCCGGTTGAGTGAACAGGTTAAATTCTTTTGTGCAGGTTTCATTTCCAAGTAACTATAAGCCCTATGTTGACCAAACTTGCATGGATGATACATCTAAGGATGCATACTACCAGGCTTGCTTTGGATGCTGAATCTGACCTACATTTTCCGGTTGAGTGAACAGGTTAAAGTTTTTGGTGCAGGTTTCATTTCCAAGTAACTATAAGCCCTATGTTGACCAAACTTGCATGGATGATAAATCTAAGGATGCATACTATCAGGCTTGCTTCAGATGCTGAATCTGACCTACATTTTCCGGTTGAGTAAACAGGTTAAATTTTTTTGGGCAGGTTTTATTTCCAAGTTACTATAAGCCCTATGTTGACCAAACTTGCATGGATGATACGTCTAAGGATGCATACTATCAGGCTTGCTTCGAATGCTGAATCTGATCTACAATGTACATTTTCCGGTTGAGTGAACAGGTTAAAGTTTTTGATGCATAATTCATTTCCAAGTAACTATGACTTCTTTAATGACCAAACTTGCACGGATGATACATCTAAGGATGCATACTACGGGGCTTGCTTCAGATGCTGAATCTGACCTACATTTTCTGGTTGAGTGAACAGGTTAAAGTTTTTGGTGCAGGTTTCATTTCCAAGTAACTATAAACCCTATGTTGACCAAACTTGCATGGATGATACATCTAAGGATGCATACTACCAGGCTTGCTTTGGATGCTGAATCTGACCTACATTTTGTGGATGAGTGAAAATGTTAGTTTGTGATGAATGTATCATTTCCAATTAACTATGAGCCCTATAATGAGCAAACTTGCATGGACGATACATCTTAGGATGCACACTAATGGACTTACTTTGGATGCTGAATTCGACATACATTTTTTCAGATAATAGACCAGGTAAAAGTTATGGGTGCAGGTCAATTACCAAAAAACTTGAAGGCTTATATAACATTGTATAAACCAAACCAAACTTGCACAAATGTTGCATCAGGAGATGAAAACTCTCAAATTTGCTTCAGATGCTTAATTTTAATTACATTTTCATGAACAACTAGTTTAAATTTTTTATGTAGGTCTGTTTCGATGTATTCGATCAAAATTGCTTAAATATTTTCATTTCTGGAATGTACACTTTTTGTTGGTTAATTGTGTGACTTTGCCTTACTTAAAGACAACATTCGTTGAGGTGAGCTCTGTAATCTCTGATTACCTATGTTTATAAACATACTTCAAAAGAGTTGCACACACCGCCGATCAACCAGCTGCATATACACTAATGAAACAGGTAAAATGACTCCGTAATCCCACAGATACTTTTAAGAGAAGCCCCCCCCCCTCCCCCCTCCGCTCCACAGAAAATACCCCCACTTTACAGTATAAGAGAGACTGTTGAGCGATTATTTGGGGGGGATTACGATTTTTACCTGTTGTACACATGATGAATAAGTGTTATAAATATAATTTGCGAAAGAAAAGTCCAATGAGCTCCTGGTGTGTTGGGGTGGGTGGGTGGGGTGGGGTCCTGTCCACAAGTACCTGTATGCAGTGCAATGGGCAAGGGCGACGCTGTTAGTGTGGACACTATACATAGATATCGGAATTTTTTTTCTTGAAAAGAGATTCATTTTAAATTTGGATTTTAATAAAACGTCTATCAAATATAAGTACAACAGTTTTACATGATATTTTTCACAACTAAAGGCTGGATATAGTTAAGTGATTTTACCTGTAAAATGTCCATGTTTTGAAGGCTATGTCTGCATTAATTTAAAAGTTTATATTTATTGTAAAACTTTTTAAATACTATTTCATTGTAAATCTTATCTAATGTGGCTGTGATATTTATTCAAAGAGGTATATTTGAAAGTCACGCGTGCAATACTACATATAGGCTACATAACGTACGTAATAATTAAAGAGAATTCAGTTTCACTACTTGTATGGGGAAAATTTTAAAATATGTACTGAGCTATGACAGATTTGGAAAAAAAAATATCTGAAAATAAAAAATATCGTCGTGTTATTTTCATGGAATTAATCTAATCTTGAGAGATTTTGGTATCGTTGTTCAGTACTATTATTGGGTACTACGCAAGTGCATTTAAAAAACGGCTTCAGTGCAGGTGGCGTATTTCAATACAACTTAATCCTTGTTTTCAAAAGATTTTCCATTCATGAATTGCTTATTATTTATCAACATTTACCTTATACATGTATATAAGATTACCAATGACTATTGATAGAATTTAAAATTGTAAAAATAACCCTATTTTGCTTTAAATGTGTGTCACGAACATCGATATCAAGTGAATAAGTTTGGTAAAATGTCGTTTTTCGTATTGAATTTTTCAAAATTCATATTGAGCGCAAGTGACAACCAACACCATTTTAATTGTATGAATTACAGATATACCAAAGAACTTACATGCAAAATATAAAATTGGTTGTTGCATGCGCAAGGGTCTACTTTTTGGAAAGATCGCTTATTTCAAACCATTTTTCAACGAATTTTAGCTAACATTCCATGTTTAGAGCGTATTTGTGACGTCATAATGAAAAATTACGTCATCTTTGTACCTGTTGAATTTAGTTCGCATCTTACTTACTCCAATGCTGAACATCAAAAGATGAAAAAGAAAAGTTTAAAACATTGGAAATTTTGCGGCAGATTACCGCTAATACCGCCCTTTGTTCTTTTTACGAATTGGGCATGTCCGTAAAAATTAAAATCATCAGAGGTGAGGTTCCAGATCAATCATTTAGCATTTTGAATGCGTTAAAATGCAAAAACATGTTTTAAATGTGTCTGGACAAACCAATGTGAAAATAAAAATGTAATTGTTCCCATTATAACTAGAGTGGATTAATTAAAAGATATATGTTTATTCATCTAAATACCTTTATGTATCATATGCTTTGGTATTTATTGTTGCGCACCACGTGCTGGTCTTCATTTTACCGTAAACAAAGAGAGACAACTCAAACTAACACTTACAATTAAGCTGACAAAATTACAGGGGACACAAATTACAATGTATTAAAATGTCGAAGTTTTTACTGGAAGCAAATAAAAATGAAAGGGTCAAAGTCTTCAAAACGGATATAATTTGAAGACTTCAGTCTGTAATAATTAAGCCATTATCAGAAATTATGCGTCCCGTAAGAGTACCCAAGTAATATTGATGATGTTTGTATAATTTGTGCGTTAAGATTTACTGATTTACTTGTTTGATCCTAATTGATGATCAATTAAAAAGTTCACAAAAACACCAACGGTCGTCAGTGCTAATTCTATAGCCTCCAGGTAATGAGCTAAATGGCAGTGATAGCACTGAAGTACACTCATACAGACGATGTTGAAAACTTAGGCGAGGCGTTTTTTGCTTCTGTGAAATTTTACGCATTTAAACTTTAAGAATTTATAAAACTCCTAAAAATTAGCAGCACGTAAAAATTACCCATTATACGGTATGTTAAATATTGTATTATAGACATGTATGTCATTGTATGCATAACTGATTGAACAGCCATTATGTTCAAGAAATCTATGCAGATTGTTTGCTTGTAGTGTTGTTGATAGACTGATTAACAGAAATGGTCTTGTATCATTCAGTAGATGCAAATATAAGAATATCAGCAGTATCATTAAAGTCCTCATTTTGTAAGTTCTATGGTCTCTACAATGACCTTGTCAGTAAATACAATCTCTCATTTATCCATCATTAAGTCAAATGGTGACAGATGTTTTTCATACTAATTGTTAGGTCATATTATATAAACACTGAATTATCAATGGATTTTTCCATTATTTCCTGATCAAGATGATCACACCAGTTGGCAGGGGATGCTCACTCCTCCATGGCACCTGATCCCACCTCTCATGTTTCGGAGGTCTGCGTTTGCTCTGCTCCTAATTTGTATTGTTTGAATGCCATGGCTTGAAGTCTATTTGTTATTTCCATAAATTTTTGTTTTAATTAAAAACTAACTTTCATGGAATATTATATTTTTGTGTCCTTTTCACTGAAAGTGTAAAATTGAAAGTAAAAGTACTTAAGTTTGATGTTGAAATACATACAGTAAGAAATGCTTTAATGAAATACCAGGGACAGGCGATTGCCTTCATTATAAATGTATAATCAGTGATAGCCTATAATTAGTTAAGAAAAAATTAAAGGCCGCAGATCAGTGGGAAACATTTTTTGGAATTGTGGTCCCCCACTTTTGGTGTTTTTATTTGAATGGATTAATTATGCCATTATTTATGGCATATTGTGTCAAATATGAACACTCTATCATATGTCATTCAAAGTAATTGCCAAAGTTAAAGTTTTTGAATATCAGGTCAAATATGAAGGTCAAGGGGTAAAAAAATCATGCTTGGATAGTTATTTTTACAGGTAATGCATATGTCAAATAATTGAAAGTTCTACCTCTTCTCAATCAAAATTTATAAGGAAAGATTTCATTTTTGCAAAGTAGGTCAAACTTCAAGGTCAGTGTCACAGGGTATAAAAAATCTAGTATATTTAGAAAGGCTTTGCCACATCATGTTTTATATGAAAACCCTATCTTTCCTCTCTCAAAATTTAGGACTAATTTTGAGACATGTGTTAACATTTTTGAAGAAGGTCAAACTTAAAGGCCATTGTTACATGGTCAAAAATCATAGTGTATTTGGTAAGGTTTTGTCACAGGTATGAAATGTACATGTGAAATATGAAAGCCCTATTCCTATAATTTTCATTCAAAAGATATTATGACCAAGATCAAAGTTTTCATGACAAACAGGCTGACAGACAAATGAGAATTAACTGTCCCCTTGCTTTCTTGAATGTGGAAGACAATAAATACTTCAAAGAGTCAATTCATTATGAGTGTATTTGCTATAAGGGTCTTTTAATATAAGTATTGAAAATTCAAGGAAATTGACTTTGTTTTGTACTAAAGTTTTTATTATTATAGAATGGAGCCTAGACGATCTACACGAGTTCGCCAGCGCCCCCGGTGGTTCGCCGACTACGTCGTGGACTTTCCTGTAAGTGATTAAAGATTTAATTACTTATATCATATACCTAGTAGTGTATCAGCCCTGATACAGGCGTTTTGGAGTGTCTCGCCCTCAAATTGTAAATAATTATAATTCTGTTTAGTTTGTGTGAATTAAGAGTAAAATTTATATGCAAGTATTAAAGAGAGATATTTTATATCAAAAAATTTGACTAGAATCTTTAAAAATTATTTGATATTTCTATGCTAAATATTGAGATATTGTTTTTAGCTCACCTGAGCCGAAGGCTGAAATGAGCTTTTCTGATAAAAATTTGTCCTTGGTCTGTCGTCGTTGTAGTCGTCATCGTAAACTTTTCACATTTTCATCTCCTTCTCAAGAACCACTGGGCCAATTTCAACCAAACTTGCAACAAAATATCTTTGGGTGAAGGGGATTCAAGTTTGTTCAAATGAAGGGCCAAGCCTTCTTCCAAGGGGTGATAATTATGAATTAATGAAAAATTAATGGCATCTTTTAAAAATCTTCTTCTCCAGAACCATTGGGCCAGGAAGGATGAAACTCAAGTGGAAGCATCCTCAGGTAGTGTAGATTCAAGTTTGTTCAAATCATGACCCTGGGGGTAGGGTGGGGCCACAATGGCTGATCACAGGTTTACATAGGCATATAAAGAAAAAATCTTTAAAAATCTTCTTCTCCAGAACAACCCGTCCAGGAAAAATGAAACTCATGTGGAAGCATCCTCAGGTAGTGTAGATTCAATTTTGTTCAAATCATGACCCCCGGGGTTAGGGCGGGCTACAATGGCTGATCATTTTAACATGGGAATATAAAGGAAAAAATCTTTAAAAATCTTCTTCTCAAGAACCACTGGGCCAGGAAAGATGAAACTCATGTGGAAGCATCCTCAGGTTGTGTAGATTCAAGTTTGTTCAAATCATGACCCCCGGAGGTAGGGCGGGGCCACAATGGCTGATCAAATTTTAACATAGGAATATCTAGGAATTTTTTTTAAAAAATCTTCTCCAAAACTGCCTGGCCAGGAAAGGTAATACTCATGTGGAAGCATCCTCAGGTTGTGTAGATTCAATTTTGTTCAAATCATGACCCCCGGGGTTAGGGCGGGGTTACAATGGCTGATCAAATTTTGACATGGGAATATAAAGGAAAAATCTTTAAAAATCTTCTCCTCCAGAACTACTGGGCCAGGAAAGATGAAACTCATGTAGAAGCATCCTCAGGTTGTGTAGATTCAAGTTTGTTCAAATCATGACCCCCGGAGGTAGGGTGGGGCCACAATGGCTGATCAAATTTTTAACATAGGAATATCTAGGAAATTTTTTAAAAAAAATCTTCTTCTCCAAAACTACCTGGCCAGTAAAAATGAAACTTATATGGAAGCATCCTCAGATAGTGTAGATTCAAGTTTGTTCAAATCATGACCCCCGGGGGTAGGGCCGGGCCATAACTGATGATCAAAGATTTACATAGGAATACATGTTTATAGAAAAAATGTTTGAAAATCTTCTTCTCAACAACCACTGAACTGGGCCAGGAAAGATGAAACTTATGTGAAAACATCCTCAGGTAGTGTACCAGTAGTTTGTTCAAATCATGACCCCCAGGGGTAGAGCTGGGCCACAATGGATGATTAAAGTTTTCTATAGTAATGAATACATCAGAAATTTTTTTTAAACTCTTCTTTTTAAGAACCACAAAGCCATGATTGGTCACATCTTTATGTAAGCATCCTCACGTAGTGTTGATTCAAGTTTGTTCAAGTCATGAATGTGAAGTAGGGGTTGGGGATCAAAGTTTTGCCTAGAAATATCAAGGAAAATTTTTTTCCCAAGAACAGAAAAGCCATATGTTTAATCATATTGATATAGAGGCTTTCTCAGGTAGTACAAAGTCATACTGGTTCAAATGAGAGCTGGTAGTTTAAAATTCGAGACCCCTCCCACCCCTATGTAAACTCAATACTGAAGTGATTTCTGCTTTATTCCCTAGCCAATGTGCTCAGGTGAGCGATGTGGCCCATGGGCCTCATGTTAAAAAGTGTGCCAAATGATAGTGCTTGTGACGTAAGCGAGGTTAAACTTGATCTTGTTTACTTAGGAAAGCATCAACAAATCATGTTTTGAAAAGAAATTAAGGACCCTCTTTATACACAAGTGCAAATATTTTTTTGGACATTGAGAAAAATATATTGTATAAAGGAGTTAATAATGAGCTTATTTATTTAATTTTCACTATATGGTGCGTGGCATTTGCCCCCAGGAAAAATGTTCAAAGACAATTTAAGACAATATCAGTGAATAGAAATCACTGTTGATTACCTCAATAGAGAAAATACATGTAAATAACATGTTCAGTTAATTTATCTTGGTCTTTTGAAATGTTAAGAATACTTGAATTATTTACAAATTGAGTAATATTGTAAATTTCTATTTTTTAGAATTTAGATCTAAGGGCAGATCACTCTAACTGCAGAAAAATACCTTTGAATCAGAACTCTTTAGTGTGCAGTGTAGAGATGGTTCTTAACATTTATTTACTTTGACAGTAAGACAATACAAAGTTTTTATTTACAACTACTTCATTCTATGATAAATGGACCAATTCAGTTTAAGATATAAAACATGAAAAAAATAATTGTCTCAAAAAACAGAATGAACATCCGTCATAATTCTCTTAAGGACATATCAGTGAATTTGAAAAAAAAGAAGTGTCCACAAATCTGGCATCGTTAAATTTTTACAACAATTTTTATATTACATTGATTTTAAGGTAAGTTTATGGAAGTTTATGTAAATTTATTTTAAAAATAATGCTGAATTTGACCAATTTTTTGTTTTTGATGTTCAGTATAGAACGCTAAAATATGATTCATGAAGTTTCGCATGAATCTGAAATTAAATTAAAATTTCGGTAAAAACATAATTACAGAAGTTACGTGTAAGATATAGTTGCCACCCGACACCATGTGTGCAGATGGAAGAGGACCTGACACCTGAATCAGTGTTTCGGGCACATTTTAGGAATGTTCCAGGGTCTGCCACTCGTCAGAGGTCCAACCCAAATTAAGTTAATATATTTTAGCTGTATAAGATCTCTAGCATGGTGTTTCATGCAATGATAATTGTAGTGGACATGTATTGTTTCTGTTCCACTAATTAAGCTTTGTTTTGAATATGTCAATGAATAAGACAATATCAAGGAGAATTAATATTCTCTAAGATGCGAGCTTGAATTGTTAGCTCGTCTTGTTTTGTGGTACATGTTGTACTAAATGGCTCTTAGATAGAGCTGCAGTTGAGATTCATTTGAAGCGGACAGGGCGACCGTCACATAATCGCGCTGGGAGAGTTAATGCACGTGGCAGGAGAGAAAGCGCATTGGTTGTTTGTTTAGAGTATTGGGTAATTGACAGCCACCTGTTTCCTCAGATATCTGCTTTGCATGCTTTTCGCTATCACGGATTGTCTGATTTGTTAATTGATATGCTATCTATTCGAGTTTAAGAGCTCATTAAAGTTTCTATTTTGCTTGTATCCAATGATAGGAGGCATCGGGAATATTTCAGAACATTGTTTATCTTCTTGATTTAATTTTCAATGTTTGCGTAATATTTTCCCCAGTTTTTTGACTGCAGGATTGTACTTGGTAATAAGCACAGAGAGTGGTCTCTTAGACTTAATTGCATGGTCTTGCTATTTTTTAGCAAATCTTGTCTCTTAACTGTTTGCGTTTCTGAAACAATACTGTCAATTTCAGAGTCCGAGTACCCCCTTGATATAAGTCGTTCCTTGAACTGTGAAATTTAAATTGTTTGGTTTTGTGTGGGTCAGAGGTGTTCCTCTTATGCTGGATAATTCCCCCCTTGATAAATCCTCTGAAAGTAGCATTGGGATGTGCACTGCTACGATGCAGGTACATAAATGTTTCTGTAGGTTTGATGAAAGTTTCAAAGTCTAAGCCTCCGGACTGTTTAAATCTCTGTCCTTTGTAAACTTTTGTGTCCAGAACCACAGTCTCGTTTGGGTGAATATTGTAAAAGTGAGCCAGAATTTTGTTTTTATGATTGTATTTATTGATGATATTTTCAAGGTTATCAAAAAGGCGCAGATCGCATATCTCAGGGGACGGGACCGCCCCCATGCTGGCCCCTAGTATTTGTTTATACAGTTGACCATTAAGTATCGTCAGTTTGTTTCAATTTTGTGAGTGCTTTTGCTGCAGCAATACAAGTTAAAATTCTCGGTGATAGTTAAAATCAAAGCTTGTTTTTGATATTAAACAAAAGTATGAAGCATTTTGGTCCTAAAATAATAAAAAATTATAGCTTTAATGCAAAATTTTCGTGAAATACCGATACGGAAGTATTAAATTTTTAAGAGAGACAACAGTTTTTCTGTAATTCGATCATTTTGTTATTTCGAAAATGTAATCGTCAAAAATAGCTGATTCACTACTAGAATCAAAGATGTAATTAAGGTTTCGTGGTCACTTTCAGATAACTTTAAGCTCTTTTTGAAATTTGCATTCTGTTCTTGAAATAAAAAAAAAAAGGTTACGGAAGTTAATCAATTTTTAGCGAGATGCAATGATTTCACATGAAAGAAGATCCATGCATTTCTTTGCGAGAAGTGGTTTGATTTCATTTTATTAGGTCACCTGAGTAAACTCAGGTGACCTATTGCTATCTGTTTTCGTCCGTCGTGCGTCGTGTGTTAACATTTGAACATTTTCAGCTTCTTCTCTCCCTCTCTGAATAGTTTAAACTTTTTATAGGAATTTAAGATAGAATTTTGTTGTTATCCCACTCTCTCTTTCCACTGGACTACTGTAATTATACCCCTGCTTGAAAAGCGGAAGGATATATAGTGATTGGGATGTCCGTCTGTTACGCTTAGGGGTACCCATCACTTAAATGCAACTCCTCTCTTATATACCACTGAATGAAATTTGCTGAAACTTTCACAGAATCTTTATTACATATTGCCATTGTGCACCTCCTATTTTACTTTTTGATCCGACACATATTTTGGGTTTCCCATAGGAAAACATGGACACTGCCATTTTATTCATATGAGAGGCAGCGGTATCATTTAGTGAGCTTATTGCTCACAGTACCTCTAGTCTCTTTAACATTGAGGGGTACAATGTTTTAAAAATATTTTCCGTTTTTCAATTGATTTCTATTGTGAAAAACAAAATTTTAGAATTATCTCTGTTTCCCCAAATAAGTAATGTTTTATGAAAATTCATATAATTATCTATAAAAAAAATATTAAAAATCCTTCCAATATGTGAACTTTTAAAAATTGACTTGAATGTAGGCGGGAGAACATGCAATACTATCGTTCGCAGTTCTTTGCATCAATCTAAAAAATCAACTTATACCATATTTGATAACACTCCTTGAAATGTGTTGTCACAGGTGATGTCCACATGAAGAAAATGAAAATTTTTTTTTGTTGCATTCAAGATATATTAGAATCTTTAAAACGTAGGTCAAACTTGAAGGTCAGGACCACAGGTTCAAAATTATAATTGTCAGTTGGAAAGATCTGGACTCAGGTAAAGCATGTACTTGTGAAAATCCCTGTCCTTCTCATTAACCTTTTTTATGGGATGAGACTTCTGGTTTAAGTTATGTATAGTTACCATTGCCATTCCTGTTTATGATTTGGTCTTTTTTCTTTTTTAGGTGCGAAGGTCCAGGGTGAAGCCGACTGTGAAGGCTGATGATGTTCCTCAGCAGCCTGAGAAGGTGGCAGTGCTGCCTCTTCCTGAGGCTTTACTGGAGCTTCCTGTGGAAAAGCTAAGGCAGGCTGAAGAGGTGACTGTGTCATCTCCTCAACCTGTGATGGCCGATCCAGAGGTAGAGCTTGTTCAGCTTGAGGAAGAGTGTCTGCCACCCCCTGAGCCTGTCATAGCCCTTCCTTGGCCAGAATTTGACCAGACTGTGGAGGTGGCGCTGCCATCGCCTCAGCCTACTCAGGTTCTAGTTGAGGAGGAGGCTGGACAGACTGAGGAGGTGGAACTGCCGTCTCCTCAGGTTGTTGTGGGTCATCCTCGGCTTTCCAGCGTCTTGTCACCGATGGCAGAGATCCCTCCTGAGCAGCCATCACCTGTGAGGCAGCCATCACCGCAGCCATCACCTGTGATGGAACCTACGAGGCGAGGCTTTGCAGCGTTAGGAGAAGGGGTGGTGTGGCATTTGTTTAGGAATGTGGAGGCCACTTTAGTAGGTGGTCTTATTTTCCCTATTTTCTCTTCTCTAATTTAAATCCCCCCTTTTCTATCAGTTTCTCGTGTATAAATCTAAAGTTTAAATAAGAGTAATTTTTTTTTGATATTTTAAAATATTAATATTATTTAACTTTCATTCCCTTAAATTTGAATTTCTAAAGGATAAAACTTAAATCAGATTTGAGTTAATTAGATTTTTACCTAAATCATATTGTAATTTGCATCTAGAAATCATTCAGGCATTAATAATTCATGAATGAATAACATTTTGTTAATAACATGAATATACCCCCTTTTTAAAATTATTCATTTAATTGTAAGACCCTACTAGAGTTAAATAAGTTTAAATTTGTCCTTATTTTCTCATGGGTACTACGTCTAAATATCACAATGCAAGCACACACCGTTATTTAGATGTAGTAATTCAGGAGAGTAACTAAATGTTGAGGTTTTAATTTTGTTAATTAATAGGGCTAAAAGTAAAGGAAAATTAATTTAAAAATAATTAAACAACAGGTTAATTAAATTATAAATTTTCCAAATAAGTAAAAACAAAAATAATTAAACAACAGGTTAATTTAATTATAAATTTTCCTAACTAAATTAAGATTAAAACTTATAAATAATTAAACAAATTATAATTTTTTTCTAACTAAAGTAAGATTAAAACATTAAATAATTAAACAAGAGGTTTATTAAACTATAAATTTTCCTAAAAACTAAAATTAAAACATTAAAATGATTAAACAGCAGGTTAATATAGTTATTATTTTTCTTAACTTAAGAAAAAAATTCAAGCATGAAAAGTTAAACAACAGGTTAATTGAATCATAAAATTTTCAAACTTAAGTAAAATCAGGACATAAGAATAATTCAATAACAGGTTAAATAATATATGAAAGCCCCTAACTAAATTTAAATTAAATCATTAAATTATTAAACAAGAGGTTTAATCAAATTATAAATTTTCTTAACTAAACAAAAATATTAAAACATTAACTAATTAACAAGAGGTTAATCAAATTATAAATTGTCATCACTTAAGTTAAGTTATTCAAGTAAGATTAATAATTTAATTTTTTTTAAAAGAGCAATTTAAATTGATAAAATCCTACAAAAAAGTAAAATCAGGAGATTTCATTGTAAAAAGGGTTTCTTTTTCATTTTTTCTATGTGTGCATGATGGGTTCGGTATTTGTTTGACATTTTGTACTTTATTTGTTATTTTGTACTGTGCATTTATTTATGTTTATCTCATAATAGGCCTTGTTAATTGTTAACATAGGTACTTACTTGGTTTATTAAGTATAGGACTTATGATTCCCCCTCCCTTCCACAGATTTGTTATAGTTGTAATTCTTATAGCTGTAATTTGGATTATTTTTTTTATAATTAAAGACACATAAAAATATTTCTGAATACCTAATTAATTGTAAAGATAAAATAAGGCCCCCTTGTTATACGCGATTTTCTCATGAAGGCGAGTGGCTAAATATCTCAACTTATGCACACACCGTTATTTAGCCACTGCATTTGTGAGAGTATAATTTAAATTTGTTAAAATTAATTGCATTTACCGCCATGTGCGGTAAATGCCAGTTATCGAAGAAGAATAGCCTAAGCGCGATAACTCCCCTGTCCTCAACCAAATTTCCAAAATAGCCCCAAGCCTTAAATGCGCTTGCGCACACATCCTCTTCGCTCGACGATTTTGATCAGACAGCATCAACAGAAAAATCACCTCCAAGTTGCAACTCATTACGTGGATTACTATATTGTACAGGTATCGTTCCACCGGCCATCGGTATGTATTAAACATCTAGTGAAGCATTGGAAGCGAATTGGGCGTTTCCCTTGCCTCAGCACTTAAGATGTCAGCAGATTTTGCTGGATCAATATTCATCATCACCATCCGTTAATGGCGGCATGCCAAACGTTAAACAAAAGGGCTTTAACTCTACATATAATTTGATCATTCATAATTAGTAAACGATGTTAATAACTTACAATCTCAGATTCAAACAAACAAACAAAAAAAAAAAACATTAATAGTAAAAATTTATAAATATAGAAGCAATTAATAATAATAATAATAAATTATGTATATGTTAAACACAAGTTACACAGTTGTTTGTTTTATAGAAACATGCTCCGTGCAAAAAGGACTACAAAGTCTCCATATGCCAGGCCCGGCCGAGCTCCAGCTGCCACCAAAAAGGCCAAAGCATCCAGGCCTCCAAGCACCGTGACTCAACCCAACCAGGTCACTCCTGATGCCATACCTCCAGCCTTATCAAACCAGCCTACAACTTCCTCAGGAATAGACATCCCTGACCCCTTAGAGTTTGAGGCATCGCCAACAATGCTTTCTACAGGTACTTCAGGCAGCACTAATACATTATCTAATTCAAGTGCAACAACACCAAATTCATTATGTAGCGTTTCAGACGCATTGGGCGTCCATGTCCCAGACAACCTGAGACAAAACATATATGATAATGCATTCATTCACTTGCATAAATTACTTCCTCTCAAACCAAATGACGAGCCCCAGCAACAGCTCGCATTTGTTGCTGGCGAATTAGTGCTAAAGGCTAAGCATAAAGAAATCAAAATAACTTCAATTGAAACATGGACAAATGCTTTCCTCATTTTCAGCAGCATTTACTTGACTAAGTTCCCTGAACACATTCAATCAATCCTTAAATACATTAACATCATACGCACTGCTGCACTGCGATCATCAAACTTAAACTGGCTCAATTATGACATACAGTTTAGACTAAAGCGCTCCAGGAACCATACTCTCGACTGGGGGTGTGTCGACGCAGAATTATGGCTCTTGTATGTGTCTCATGGCCACAACACTCTATCACAGCAAACCCCAAATTATACAACTAAATCGCCAAAATGCTTTGACTTCAATTACAAAGGCACATGCGGAAGACCATACTGCACTTATCAACATGCTTGCATTAAATGCTCCAATAATCACCCACTCATAAACTGCCGCTGGCACAGTCAGGCATTTCGCACAGAAAACTTTCGCCCATCCCAAGCCGAACATCCCCGCCAGCCCCCAAGCAGATTTCAGAGTAGAGGGTTCCCCCCAAACCAACCAAGGCCTCTGGGACCTGGCCCCAACCCCAGTCAACGTTAACATCCTAAAATCAATGCTAAAAGACTACCCCTTGCAACATATTGCTCATGAATTAATCAATGGTTTTCAATATGGTTTCAACATTTGTTATTCGGGTATACGGGAATATCAAAAATCTAAAAACATGAAATCTGCACAAACAAATTCACAGCAGCTCCAAGAAAAAATTGATCAAGAGGTTAAATTAGGTAGAGTAGCTGGGCCGTTCAAGAATATCCCCATGTCAAATATCAAGTGTAGCCCAATAGGCATTGTTCCCAAAAAGCAAGGGGGGTGGCGTATGATTTGTAACTTATCTGCACCAGAGGGAAATAGTGTTAATGACTTTATAGACCCAGATCTCTGCACCGTTCATTATACATCATTTGACTCGACAGTAAGAATGATAAAAGAACTAGGCAAGGGAGCTTTGTTGGGGAAAAAAGACATTTCTAGTGCATTCAGACTCCTTCCTATTCGCCCCGAGGATTTTTCCTTGCTTGGTTTTTATTTTAACAACTATTATTTCGATAAGTGCCTCCCATTCGGTTGCTCTATAGCATGCGCTACATTTGAAAAATTTGCAACAGCCCTCCATTGGATTGTTCAAGATCGAGCCAATATTGACACATTAGTACACTACCTTGATGATTTCCTTTTTGCAGGCCCTGCAAACACCCTTGTGTGCAAAAACCTCATGCAAATATTTGACATAACTTGTGAAACGCTCGGCGTTCCTCTGTCAGAGGAAAAAACTGAAGGTCCTACAACTTGTTTAACATTTCTAGGGTTAGGGATTAATACCATCACCCAAACTATATTTGTCCCTAAAGATAAAGTCGACGCCCTTAAAGCCCAACTTCAAAACGTTGCCTCGCGTCGCAAAATTACTCTTAAAGAAATGCAATCATTAGTTGGATCTTTGGCATTTATTTCTAAGGCAATACCTGCAGGGAGAGCCTTTTGTAGGCGATTTTATGACAGCCTATCACAGGGATACAAACAACACCATTATATCACTATCTCAAGGGCACTTCGCGAAGATGTAGATATATGGCTCGAGTTCCTGTCCGACTTTAATGGCACAACTGTATTCCCAGATATTCACTGGTCAGATAAAGACACTATTCACATATCCTCTGATAGCTCTGGTTCACTTGGGTGTGGGGTCATATTTGGTACACAATGGTCCTACCTACAATGGCCCTCAGAATGGTCACAACACGATTGTAGAGATCTGACTTATCTGGAGCTAGTCCCAGTCGCCCTTGCAATATACATATGGGGCCACAAACTACAAGGCAGAAAAATAATCTTGCATATTGATAACATGGCTGTTGTCGAGATAATCAACCAAAAAACATCAAAGTCACCAAGAGTTATGTCCCTCCTCAGGCCTTTTCTTTATAAAATATTAAAATACAATATCCAAGTCCGCTGCGAACATGTACCAGGTCATTCTAATTCTATACCTGATGCCATATCTCGTTTTCAGTGGCAAAAGTTCAGGAAGCTGGCCCCCCATGCAGACTATTATCCCTGCCAAGTTCCTCTGGAATTCTGGAACCATTTGAGCAGGAAGTAGAACAACTACTCTCAGCATCAGTCTCTCATAACACTCAAGAAATATACCAGAAAGGTCTTGACTCAATTGCACAATTTAGAAAAAAAAAAATTTAACTTAACAGAAGTATGGCCCCCTCCCATAGACCAATTAATTAACTATATTGCTTACCTATCCTCAAAGGGGACAACATACTCTACAGCCAAAACCTACCTAGCTGGCTTAAGCTTCAACATAAAACTTGGTAATTTCCCAGACCCATGCCAATTTTTCATAGTTAAGAAAATGCTAAATGGCTTTAAACAACTAAAACATAGAAAAGATTCAAGAAGCCCGATAACATTTCCCCTATTAGTCAAGTTAATAGACTCGCTGCAACATGTGTGTCGCAATTATTATGAAAAATTACTGTTCTCCTCAGCATATGGGCTCGCATTCTTTGCTTTACTTCGAGTTGGTGAAATAACCACCACTAGGGCAAATACCCACAGTTCCCCATTATCAATAGAAAATGTATCAATATCCAAATCATCCATTCAGATCACTTTAGGGAAAACTAAAACAGATCAGCATGGCAAGGGCACAACAATGCACATTAACAGTACAAAGCACAATCAAGTCCTATTCCACAACATTCTAGAGTACACGACCCATAGACCATCACAAACTCAAACATCACAGTTTCTGTGCCACATGGATGGCTCACCCTTGACTTACTATCAATTCAATCAAATACTAAAGAAAGCTCTATCATTCCTCAAACTTGATATATCAACATTCAAATCCCATTCATTTCGCATAGGGGCTGCAACTTCATTGTATATGCAAGGTACTCCAGAGCAAGAAATCAAAACCATGGGTAGATGGAAATCCAACGCTTTTAAGTCATATGTTCGCCCTAATACTGTAGTCTTGTAGATAGTCAGTCTTACTAACTGTAAGCTAAGTTTGCAGGAACTCGCTGCAAAGTATGGATTGTTGGATCTTCCATCATCAGACGAGCTGAAGATTACTGCACACGTTCACCAATTGGCCAAAACTTGTCTCTGGAGCACTTAAACATAGATGTAACCTGGTCCGGATCTGGGGGACTAAAATGGGAGCAACTTGATCAACACATTGCTAGTTTGTTAAATCGCCATAATGAAATCATTCCTCAAGTTCTAATAGTTCACTGTGGTGGCAACAGTATTGGCATTCAGTCCCTTAAAAAATTACAAATAGCCATGAAATCATTATTAGCCTCCATTCATAGAAAATTACCAAACACTCTTCTTGTATGGTCAAACATACTTCCTCGCAAATACTGGCGTTACATGATTTCGAGCGAAGCTGCAGAGAAATCTAGAAAAAGAATCAATAATTCCATTGGTTGCTTTGTTGTGCAAAAGTTAAATGGGGCCCTCATTCGTTACCCAGATATTAGAATTGATCAGCCCAAATTATTCCTCGATTGTGTTCATTTATCAGATCTTGGAAATTCTATTTTTACAACTACAATTCAAACGGCATTGTCCAAGTTTCTGACTTCCAGTCAAAAGGTTTTCCCCACACTCCCATAAAACACAGTATCTGTGCATGGCTTGTAAAAGAAACACCTTCACACCATCCCATATTCATGATAGTAGTCGCAATTGCACTGAGTTGCATTGCATCCTTCCCTCTCCCCTCCCCCCAGTTATGCTGATTGATGCTTTGATATGTTGTGTTATATTGCTTTGCCACATTATTCATTGATGATACCCTGCATATTGTTTTTGTATTGCTTTGAGAATCATTGCGTTGCATAAGACATGATGTCTTGTTTGCCAAATTGTCCGCCACTTGTTGGCGGATGGATTGCTGTCTCGAAATTCGTGCACAGCAATCCACTTGGCAGAATTTTGCAACAAGCCATCGCTGGCAACTTCTGTTTACCCTCCAGGGTTGTCAGCACCATATGGCTCCGTTTCTGCAAACCGTAGGCGCCAAATGCCAGATTGAGGATCGGCGCTTACTCATTGACACTTGCAATAATACTTGATCATTGTCCATTGTTTGATACCATTGATTTATTATGTAATAACCTATCTTAAACAAAATAAAGCCATGACAGATACTGCCATTCTGAATTGCTTATTCTTTCGAGATAATTGCATTTACCGCCATGTGCGGTAAATGCCAGTTATCGAAGAAGAATAGCCTAAGCGCGATAACTCCCCTGTCCTCAACCAAATTTCCAAAATAGCCCCAAGCCTTAAATGCGCTTGCGCACACATCCTCTTCGCTCGACGATTTTGATCACCCACCCGCCCCCACCATTTTATGTAGATTAATATTCCTCATCTAATCCACACAGTTTTTTTTTCCTTTACACCGATCATCCATAAAACTTGCTTACATATACCAGTCATCCATAAAAACTGCTTACATATATACATCACCCTATTCAGTTACGTACGCGGATATGCATACATATAGTATTTTTATCATAGGTATGTTAGGGCATAAATATTGTGCATTCAATTATTATTAGTTTTCTCCTGTGTTTCTGCTGTTATCATTTCCGATTCCAGCGCAACATCGTCCCTCGTCATGGCTTTAGAGATCCTTCCAGGCTGCAATCCATGCCGACGAACTACAGAATTTTGCAACAAGCCATCGCTGGCAACTTCTGTTTACCCTCCAGGGTTGTCAGCACCATATGGCTCCGTTTCTGCAAACCGTAGGCGCCAAATGCCAGATTGAGGATCGGCGCTTACTCATTGACACTTGCAATAATACTTGATCATTGTCCATTGTTTGATACCATTGATTTATTATGTAATAACCTATCTTAAACAAAATAAAGCCATGACAGATACTGCCATTCTGAATTGCTTATTCTTTCGAGATAATTAATTATCATATCTAATTTCTCATTTTTTCTCAATTTAATACATAAATAATATTTTCAAAAATAATTTAGGGATTTGTGAATATTAGACATTTAACTTAAATAACTTATTAATTTATAGACTGGCTTGAAATTGTGAGATGTGTAATTTCCATTTATCTCCCTTTAAATAATTTACCTGTAATTTGTCTGTGGTCATAGTTATTATTTTTTTTTAGCTTTATTTAAATAAGATTATTTCACTTTATTATTTATTTTGCTAAAATTAAAAGTTATTATAAGTATTTAAATGTAATCGTTGAATAAAGGGTTTCAGTTACTGCTGCTTGTAATTTGAGTAAGCTCCAAGGTTATATTTTGTAAAATAAAAAGAACATTTTTCTTCTCTGCAAATAAAGTCTAAAACACCAGGAAATAATTCTATAATTAAAATTCCCTCATAAAATTTTTCCATTAGGAGTAAGATTCCTGTAAAAGTTTAATATTTAAGGTTCCAGGTGGGGTCCCATTTCTTTTCACCCGAATTAATCTATTCACTTATAAATAATAATAATAGGGTCCTTCTCTGAGATATAACTGTTACTATATGGTTGATGTATTTTGTATGATGATTTTTTATGCGAAGATTGTCACTGATAATTGGTTGACTTTAAACATGCATAAACCGATTTAAATCTTTGATTATAGGATCGATTTTATGAATTCCATCGCGAGAAAATGAAATTTAGTGTACTCTGCATTATGAACATTTCTGTACGCATTGTTTGGTCCCGTTTTTCCCAAAATAAAATTATCGCAACTGTACCTTCAATTTCCGCATGACATCCGCTAGCCACGATTCTTTTTTGTTGAAAATTCTGACACTTTGTATCCTCGATCAATTTTAAAAACCATAATTATGAGCGATGATCAATTTTGAAAGTTTACATGTTGTTCAACTCTAGTATTAAAGCTGAATACGACTAGTAAATAGGCATACATCATTTTGGATATTACTATCTACGATATTAGCACCAGGGTACATACTTTTTGCATTCGTAACACCTGACTGCTTTATTGTCATGGGTTTCGGCGTTGAATGGCGAACCATGTTCGTGCTCCTTATCTTCCATTACTTTTGTTTACATTTTATCGCAGTTACGTCACTTACGTGTTTTTGTCTTTGTTGGTATACTGCACTGACCAGTACAACCATTGTAAGCTTCGTTGGTATCTTACTTTCTTGCAATAGAAGAAGCTATTTTTGTCGCTACTGAATGCTGTATAGCATACGTCTGTCTACACTGGTGTCGACTGATTACAATGAACATGCAGTGACTAAGTGAACCGCTTTATATAGGGGTCGTGTTTAGCTTTAATGTATTGAATTTGTATAATATTATCATTGCTTTGTCTGTCTGTCTGTACTGTATTAGTCTGAGACCATATCAACTGTTCATGAGATGCATGCCTAGCTTTGCTAATGCATATGAACTGTAATTTCATGCATATGCATAGTGACTTTGGTTAATGAACTTAACATTTACATTTATTCTCAGCTTCTTACAAGCAGAATAATAACCAAATTTGCATATGGATGCTTCCTCTGATGCTGAATCTGACCTACACTATTTGATTCACTGGCCCACTAGATTATTTTCATTATTAGATAAGTTCCAAGCTTTTCTGTTCTTTATCATGTATCTTTGGATGCTGGCTCTGATGCTTATTTTGGATGCTGCATCTGCCCTACATTTCTTGCTATACTGGCTCAGAGCTCAGATTATTTTCATTATTTAGATTAGTTCTAAACTGATCTTGTTCTTTATCATGTATCTTTGTATGCAGACTCTGATGCTCATTTTGGAACTGTATCCGACCTACATTTAACACTTGTACGCGGTGTATTGCCAATTTCTGGGACAGTCTCCTGGAAACAACTGCTCTCATGCTGCCTCTTTTGACAATGCTGTATCTGCTGCATACATTGATTGTTGCATTTAATTAACCTATATTTAAGTGGATCAGAGAGATAGGATTTAGATGAGTTATACCATATATGTACTTTGTTCTACAATTTTTGGTACATGTCCTTTCTGACAATTGTATTTTTTTTTTTGATGTATTTTTGCATGTATTGTTCAATGTCTGATTTACAGTGTCCATTAATTGTTTTCAATATTGTTTAATGTTTGATGTCCCATCTGCACACACAATTAACTGTCTGCCCACCACAACCCTCGCCTCGTCTCAGCAGCTCTGTCCAGACGTAGATGTAAAGTGAGTGGTTTTGTTTTCAATATTTGGGGCCTCGCTATGATAATGATCAGTTTGTCCGTCTGTCTGATACGGTTTCCCTCCCCTTGTCTCAATCTGGTTTAAACTGCAGTTATGTTGAACCAGTTTTCTAAATAAAAGGTCAAAGTAAAAAGCACATCTGTAATGTAACCCTTAACTGGGGTGATTTCTTTCATTTTAGCCCTATGTGGCTTGTACTTCACCTATATATAGTGCCAAGTGGTATAGGATGTGCAGTAACGAACAGCTTCTAGATCAGAAGTCAAGGCCATGTCATATTCATCATAGTGAGCACATTTTCTTTCATTTTAGCCCTATATGGCTTGTACTTCACCTATATACAGTGCCAAATGGTATAGGATGTGCAGTAACGAACAGCTTCTAGATCAGAAGTCAAGGTCATGTCATATTCATCATAGTGAGCACATTTTCTTTCATTTTAGCCCTATCTGGCTTGTACTTCACCTATATATAGTGCCAAGTGATATAGGATGTGCAGTAATGAACAGCTTCTAGATCAGAAGTCAAGGTCATGTCATATTCATCATAGTGAGCACATTTTCTTTCATTTTAGCCCTATGTGGCTTGTACTTCACCTATATATAGTGCCAAGTGGTATAGGATGTGCAGGAATGAACAGCTTCTAGATCAGAAGTCAAGGTCGTGTCATATTTATTATAGAGCATTTTTCTCCCCTTTGTAGAGTCCTTGAACCAAAGGTCAGTGGTAAACAATTTTTCTGTTTACGTATTAAAATCTCCAAGTGTTCATGGTTGGATATGATTTCAATCCAACAAGATTTGTGATATTTTTGTACCAGCTCATATTGACTCGGTAACCCATAGAATCCCACTTTGTTTAAAAGGTCACTTTAGGTTTAATAAACCAAGTTTTTGGTCAGGTTTCAAGGTCATAGCAGACATCTGTGTGAAGTTATTGTCATGGACATTATTCTGTGTTCCCTTGAGATTCATCTCATACATCTTCAGGAGTGCCAGTAGATTAAAGGTGCAAGTCAAATGTCAAGGTCATTTACAATGCCCTCTATTCCTGATGCCCTTTAGTAAAAGCGAGGCCCTTTGAGATGGGCACCAACTCATTGATGTTGCATAGTTGTATATACAACATCATGTTGTTGAGTTCATCTTATATATAAGGAATATATATATATATTAAAAAAACCAACCAAAAAAACAAAAAAAACAAAAAAACAAAAAAAACAAAAAAAACCCCAAAAAACAAAAAAAAAGTTCAATATACAGTTCAACTTTGCTTTCTTGAACATTGACAAGAAGCTATAACAGAGATTATTTCACTTAATTGTTTATTTTTTCATGAATTATTAGTATTTTGTAATCGTTAAATACCACGGTTTCAAGTTTGAGATTACAAGGTTGAACGGTATAGATGTATGTATATATATATATACATTCATTTAATCTTGCAGAAGCAGGCACAAGCAGTATTAAATCTTACAGAAGCAGCGGCAAGTGGTATTTAATCTTACAGATGCAAAGACAAGCCATTTTGTTATCTTACAGATGCAAGAACAAGTAGTAGCCAATCTTACAGAAGCAGGATCAATCATTTTTTTTCTTACAGAATCAGACACAAGCAGTATAATAAACCTTACCGAAGCAGAGCCAAGCAGTATTTAATGGTGAAGAAGCATGGACAAGCCTTTTTTTTTTATCTTACAGATGCACGAACAACCAGTAACCAACCTTACAGAAGCAGGGAAAAAGAGTATTTAACCTTGAAGATGCAGAAACAAGCAGTATTTAATTGAACAGGAGCAGGGACAAGCAGTATTTAATCTTGCAGAAGCAGGGACATAGTTTTTTATCTTACAGAAGCAGGGACACAGTCTTTTTATCTTACAGAAGCAGGGACACAGTTTTTTATCTTACAGAAGCAGGGACATAGTTTTTTATCTTACAGAGGCAGGGACACAGTTTTTTATCTTACAGAGGCAGGGACATAGTTTTTTATCTTACAGAGGCAGGGACACAGTTTTTTATCTTACAGAGGCAGGGACACAGTTTTTTATCTTACAGAGGCAGGGACATAGTTTTTTATCTTACAGAGGCAGGGACACAGTTTTTTATCTTACAGAGGCAGGGACACAGTTTTTTATCTTACAGAGGCAGGGACACAGTTTTTTATCTTACAGAAGCAGGGACATAGTTTTTTATCTTACAGAGGCAGGGACACAGTTTTTTATCTTACAGAGGCAGGGACACAGTTTTTTATCTTACAGAGGCAGGGACATAGTTTTTTATCTTACAGAGGCAGGGACACAGTTTTTTATCTTACAGAGGCAGGGACATAGTTTTTTATCTTACAGAGGCAGGGACACAGTTTTTTATCTTACAGAGGCAGGGACACAGTTTTTTATCTTACAGAGGCAGGGACATAGTTTTTTATCTTACAGAGGCAGGGACACAGTTTTTTATCTTACAGAGGCAGGGACACAGTTTTTTATCTTACAGAGGCAGGGACATAGTTTTTTATCTTACAGAGGCAGGGACACAGTTTTTTATCTTACAGAGGCAGGGACATAGTTTTTTATCTTACAGAGGCAGGGACACAGTTTTTTATCTTACAGAGGCAGGGACATAGTTTTTTATCTTACAGAGGCAGGGACACAGTTTTTTATCTTACAGAGGCAGGGACATAGTTTTTTATCTTACAGAGGCAGGGACACAGTTTTTTATCTTACAGAGGCAGGGACACAGTTTTTTATCTTACAGAAGCAGGGACATAGTTTTTTATCTTACAGAGGCAGGGACACAGTTTTTTTATCTTACAGAAGCAGGGACAAGCAGTTCTTAACCAATCTTACAGCGACGAGCAGTATTCATCTTTTCAGATGCAGGGACAACCAGAATTTAATCTTTCAGAAGCAGGGACACACATATTTTTCCCCTTACAGATGCAGGTACAAGCAGAAGCCAATCTTAAAGAAGGACAAACAGCACCCAATCCTACAGAAGCAGGAGAAAGCATTACTTTATCTTACAGAAGCAGGGGGAAGCATTACTTTATCTTACAGAAGCAGGGGGAAGCATTACTTTATCTTACAGAAGCAGGGGAAAACAGTACTTTATCTTACAGAAGCAGGGGAAAGCAGTACTTTATCTTACAGAAGAAGGGGGAAGCAGTATTTAATTTTACAGATGCAGGGACAAGCAGTATTCAATCTTATGGAAGCAGGGACAAGCAGTACCTAAACCTACAGAAGCAGAGACGAGCAGTACCCAACCCTACAGAAGCAGAGACAAGCAGTGCCCAATCCTGAAGGAGCTGACACAAGCAGTCCCCAATCCTGAAGGAGCTGAGACAAGCAGTGCCCAATCCTACAGAAGCAGAGACAAGCAGTACCCAATCCTACAAAAGCTGAGACAAGCAGTGCCCAATCTTACAGAAGCAGAGACAAGCAGTGCCCAGTCTTACAGAAGCAGAGACAAGCAACTGACCCAGTTCTAAAGAAGTAGAGACAAGCAGTGCCCAATCCTACAGAAGCAGAGACAAGTCGCACCCAATCCTAGAGAAGCTGAGACAAGCAGTGCCCAATCTTACAGAAGCAGAGACAAGCAACACCCAGTTCTAAAGAAGCAGACAAGCAGTGCTCAACCCTACAGAAGCAGACAAGCAGTGCCTAATCCTACAGAAGCGGAGACAAGCAGTGCCCAAACCTACAGAAACAGAGACAAGCAGTGCCCAATCTTACGGAAGCAGAGAAAAGCAGTGCCCAATCTTAAAGAAGCAGAGAAAAGCAGTGCCCAATCTTACGGAAGCAGAGACAAGCAACTGACCCAGTTCTAAAGAAGTAGAGACAAGCAGTGCCCAAACCTACAGAAGCAGAGACAAGCAGTGGCCAATCCTACAGAAGCAGACAAGCAGTGCCCAATCTTACAGAAGCAAAGACAAGCAGTGCCCAATCTTACAGAAGCAGAGACAAACAGTGCCCAATCCTACAGAAGCAGAAGCAGACAAGCAGTGCCCAATCTTACAGAAGCAGAGAAAAGCAGTGCCCAATCTTACAGAAGCAGAGACAAGCAGTGCCCAATCCTACAGAAGCAGAGACAAGCAGTGCCCAATCTTACAGAAGCGGAGACAAGCAGTGCCCAATCCTACAGAAGCGGAGACAAGCAGTGCCCAATCCTATAGAAGCAGAGACAAGCAGTGCCCAATCCCACAGAGGCCAAGACAAGTAGCACCCAATCCTACAGAAGCAGAGACAAGCAGTGCCCAATCCTAAGATTTGGGTGAGTAGTGTTAGTATACTAAAAAGGTCAAGTTAAAATCTTTTCTTCATACACTTAGAGAGATTCAAGAACTTTCTCACTTGATTAAGTGTTTTCCTCTTCACATTCTATTTAAACAGACAGAGAGTAAGACTGGAAACCATGTTTCAGGGCAGACTGTCATGCTTTAGCTAGAGTGTCAGGAGTAAGGATGAACAGTGGCCAAACTTAGAACTGAGGGTAAGACACAAAGTCTTCTCTGTTAATGTTCCCATATTCTGAGATTCAGGGCAAATCTCTTGTTTGTCCATCTGTCTATTTGTCCGAAGAAACTTTATTCTTGACTCTAGCTTTAACAAGTATGAGCTTAGGACTTTGGCATTTCATTTGTATTTCTTTTGAGCCCTTTTTTAGGATATCAATATTTTTTACCTTTGCCTAGAGTGCTTTACTTTTGAAAAACACTTTAATAATCTTGTCTATAACTCCTGCATGCTTGGTTCAAATGCCTACACATTTTACATTTCTTTTTTCTTGTACAAAGTACTATCTTTGTGTACCTAGATATTTTAGACATTTTGACCTTGGAATTTGATTTTCTTTTGAAAAAAACTAAAATATAAGACATAACAAATAAACAGTTGGTGCATTAGGCTCTCTTCTTATTTTTTTGCTTTCTTGGATACCAACATTTCAACAATTTATTGTGGACTGGGCATCTGTGTTTCCTGAAATTATTTACTGATTTGAAATCTCTAATTGACCTTTATTTATTTCTTGTTAGATTGCCTTCCATTACCAGTTTTACATTGGCCAGTTAAAGACAGAAAAAGAGTCCAGACCAGAAGGATCCACTGCTAAAACCAACCATGTCAAGGTAATGTACATTGATTACTTCTTGTTTATATATAAGTCTTCCTAAAAATTTCCTTAATTTCTTGTGCATCCTGTTCATAAGAAAGAGTTTGCAGCAATATAAACATTCAGTGTTTTGTCTTGACAGAGCAGTTGGCTGACCTTGACCTGGCAGTGAAGAGGAGACGCCCCATAAACTGAGGCCTACCTCGGAAGATATGGTAATATTCTCTCTTCTTACACAAATTCCTTATTATACCCCCCTGCCAGTAAAGTGAAGGTCATCAGTTATTGGGTTGTCTGTCTGTCATTCCTTTTGTGTATCTAATACATTTTGAGGAAGCTAATCACTTATGTGCAACTCCTCCAATAACCACAGGCTTTCTCACCTTTACCAAAGTAATTCATAATAGAAAGTGGAATAATCACTGAGTAAAATTGTATGAGAGTCTCAATATCAAAAAGTGAAATCATGTCCTCTCCAATTTTAAATTTTGATTGGACACATAATTGAGTTTGGATTCCCATATGTAATTGTGGACACTGCTATTTTTTCGATAATAGCTGAAGTACCCATCTCTTATTCACAACTCTACCTATAACCATTGAAGAAATTAAAGACTTTCACTGTATCTTTATTACATAATGCCATTGTGCACAACCTATTTTATGTTTTGGTTGTGCAAACATAGCAAAACCTGGAATTTTCCATTGCATAAGAGGGGTTGTAACATTTTGTATTTAGCTCCATGCATGTTCAGAGAACCTCTAATTATGAAGTTTGGTAGATACGATCAAGCAATTTTGGACAGAGTTATGTCCATTCGATTTTAAAAAATTCCAATTATTTGCAGTTTTTATTCATTTTCTTTGCATAGTTATTTCATATTGAAATGACTGAAATGAATTTAAAAAATTATCATAAGAATATCTAGATCAAGTTCAGTTTTGGGTACAGTCGAGCAATTTTGGACAGAATTATGCCCCTTGGACTTCCAATTATTTTAGGGAGGAGGAGGAGGTGGAGCATAAGTGTATCACAAACATATCTTGTTTTACATTGCTTTCTGAGTCCCACAAACATATCTCGTTTTACATTGCTTTCTGAGTCCCACAAACATATCTTGTTTTACATTTCTTTCGGAGTCCCACTTTAACCTCTTTATTTTCAATTGACAGAACACACGTCTGAAGCAGCAGGACATAGAACCTTTGCCAGGCAGCCTGATACAGGTATAATCTTTTTATCCTTTTTGTTTCATTGCATTTGAACTTTACTAATTTTTTGTCAGTTTCTTTCTTTGCTAGGGGTACAGAGGAGGGATGGACAGATAGCAGCCAGCAACTCACAGAGGAGGACACCATTACCAGGATACAGGGTATCCACTATAACAACAGGACAACATCTGACAAAGGGTAAGGAACAGACTGCATTTGTTGCATTTTGGATTTCTGATGATAAATGATTTGACCAGCCTTGATCCTACAAAAAGACTACTTGGTTTGCCTTGCTACAAGGAGTCCAGGAAGCAAGGATCAACTGAAGTCAGGGATAGAAGAAAGGGTAAGATAAAAAATGATAGAAACGGTAAGATAAACAAATCTCTTTTTAGGTCACCTGAGTAAACTCAGGTGACCTATTGCTATCTGTTTTCGTCCGTCGTCGTCCGTCGTGTGTTAACATTTGAACATTTTCAGCTTCTTCTCTGAAACCACAGATCCAATTTCAACCAAATTTGGCATATAGCATCTGTAGGTGAAGGGAAACAAAAATTGTGAATTTCATGGTCCCTGCCCCCCTGGGGCCTGGAGGGGTGGGTGGGTCAAAAACCACTAAAATTAGTGCAATCTTTAAAAATCTTCTTTACTCCTGGACATCAAGCAGTCAAACTGTTGGCATGATTGTAATCAGCATTGAGTCCTCTACCAAAATTGTGAAATTCGTGGCCCCAGGATCAGGGGTTCTAGTGCTAGGGTGGGGCTAAATAGGTTATATAGTGAAAATGCATTATTTCTTTGAAATTCTTCTTTTCTGCTCCTGGGCATTAGATAAACTAACCAAGTGCATAGTTGAGTTGAAAATGACTGCCTCTTCCAAAATTTTGAATTTAATGACCCCAGGGTCAGGGGTTCTAGTGCTAGGGCGGGGCCATATAGATTATTATAGTGAAATTGCAATAATTCTTTGATATTCTTCTTTTCTGTTTGCGGGCATTAAATAAACTAACCAAGTGCATAGTTATGTTGAATAAGGCTGCCTCTTCTAGAATTGTGAATCTAATGGCGCCAGGGTCAGGGGTTCTAGTGGCAGGGCGGGGCTATATAGATTATATAGTGAAAATGCATTATTTCTTTGATATTCTTCTTTTCTGCTCCTGGGCATTAAATAAACTAACCAAGTGCATAGTTATGGTGAATAAGGCTGCCTCTTCTTAAATTATGAAGTTTATGGCCCCAGGGTCGGGGGTTCCAGTGTTAGGGCGGGGTTCTATTGATTATATAGTGAAAATGCATTATTTCTTTGAAAATCTTCTTCTCTGCTCCTGGGTATTAAATAAACTAACTAAGTACATAGTTATGATGAGTAAGAGTGACTCTTCCACAATTGTGAATTTTATGGCCCCAGGGTCAGGGGTTCTGGTGTTAGCTATAGGGTGGGGCTCTATTGTTTATATAGTGAAAATGCATAAACTCTTTAAAAATCTTCTTTTATACACCTGGGTAATAAACCAATGAACTATATACATAGTTATGAGGAGGAAGGATGCCTCTTTGAGATTTGTGAATTTCAGGGCCCCTGGGTTGGGGCTTCTTGTGTTAGGGCGGGGCTCTAATGTTTATATAGTGAAAATGCATAAATTCTTTGAAAATCTTTTCCTTTGATCCTGGGTATTATGGCAATGATCTTAGTATATATTTATGACGAAGAACGATGCTTCTTCCAAAAATGCTTAATTTTCTGGCCCCTGGGACAGAGGTACTTGGGTGGGGGAGGGGGTCTGAAAATGATTTAATTGTTTGAAATCTGCACTTTGGTATTAATCAACAACATGGTGAAATAAAATTTATAAAATTTCCAAAATTTTGAAGATGTGGCCCCAGGGTCAGTGGTTCATGTGGGATGGGGTGCACAACTGATAATGATAAAGTGGAAATGCATTTTCTCTGTTACTGTGATCTACATGTACCCCAGGGTATTACTAACCGAAGTAAGTATGCTGAGTGCATAATTATGATAAGCAATGGTGCCTCTTTCAAAATTGTGAATTTAATGGCTTCTAGATTAAAACATGAATCAAATTCAATTGATGGAAAGTTGTTGCATGATACTCAGGTGACCTATAAGGCCCAGATTTAGCAGCAGATTCATCACTTGCCAGCTAGCAGCTGAAATTGACTTATATGTCAATCCTACAGGTAACTGCAAGAAACTAAGTTGCACTTCTATTAGTATTACATTTGCATCACTTGGGTTTAAATTAGATTTTCTAACTACATTGTTAACAGACAATTCTAGATCCCACAATGTATGTTCAAGAGCAGATCCACATTTTATAGAAGAGTGAGGAGAATTGACTGACTGCAAGCTTCTTTATAGAGGAGGTAAAATACATTCTCTTCTCTATTCCCTTTGCAAGATTTCATAACTTTCATTAGATGCAGTCTGATAATTATAACTAATGTTTTGTTGATCTCTACATATTTTGTGTTGACAGGAAAAAGATCAGGTTTGGTTGGTTCCCAGGTTTTAGAGATGTCAGTAATGTTTGAACCTGAGACAACCAAGATAAAAGACAGACTACACTTAAACCTTGGTGTGAAGGTAAGATGTGAACTTATCTTTTTTTAGCTCACCTGAGCCGAAGGCTCAAGTGAGCTTTTCTGATCACATTTTGTTCGTCGTCCGACCGACTGTCCGTCCGTAAACTTTTCACATTTTCGACTTCTTCTCAAGAACCAATGGGTCAATTTTAACCAAACTTGGTACAAAGCATCCTTAGGTAAAGGGGAGTTTAGATTATTAAAATGAAGGGCCAAGTCCCCTTACAAGAGGAGATAATTAAGAAAAGACAAAAATAGGGTGGGGTCATTAAAAAATCTTCTTCTCAAGAACCACTTGGCCAGGAAAGCTGAAACATGTGGAAGCATTCTTGGGTAGTGTAGATATTAAATTGTTAAAATCATGACCCACGGGGGTAGGGCGTGGCCACAATAGGGAATCCAAGTTTTACATAGAAATGTATAGAACAAATCTTTAAAAATCTTCTTCTCAAGAAGCACTGGGCCAGGAAAGCTGAAACCACAATAGGGAATCCAAGTTTTAAATAGATATATTTAGGAAAAATCTTTTAAGAATCTTGTTCTCAAAAACCACTGGGCCAGGAAAGCTGAAACTTATGTGAAAGCATCCTGGGGTAGTGTAGATTCTAAAGTATTAAAATCATGAATGGGGAGGGTGTAGGGGGGGCATGATAGGTATAGCAAGAGGGGAAATCTGGTAAAGAACTTCATCACCAAAGTTACTCAGGTGAGCGATGTGGCCCTTGGGCCTCTTGTTTACTCTGAAAACTTGTTTTTAATGCCATTTGACTAAGTCTTTGAATTTCCTAAAAAAATTATTTTAGAAGTGAGATTAATTTGGTAACAGTTATTTTAACAATTTGCAAATGTTATTTACTAGGCAGAATGGAGAATTGTACCCATTGCACCTCAGAAAAGGTTGTATTTTGATCTTATAAGCCAGAAATAAGGTGAGCTGTATTTTTCCTGTTGCACATATTTTTGGTTTTCTGTTTTCCCTCCTTTTTTACTTACATTACTAACATTACTATCCTTTTCCCATTTCATTTATAATTGTTTGTGTATTTTCCATATATGTAATTGTCACATGTTTTTGTTTGTGGATGATGCATTAAAGGCTCTTTTTCAATTGTTATGGAACTGTACTAATCCTGTGTCAGTTTCTACCATTATCAAGGGCACAAGGAGGAATGGGCAGATAGCAGAAGATACCACATTGAGGAAGAAGAGACCATTGCCAGGATACAGGGTATCCACCATAACAAAAGGCCAAGATTGGGCAAAGTGGTAAGAAACAAGCAGCATTTTTGGTGTTTAGATGTAGATTTTCTATTTTCACTTTATTTAAGACTGGTACTAGTACTAGTTAAAAATGACTCTTGACTCTGTATGTTAACAGAATTATAGTTAGCCTCAATCCCAATACAAACAATGACAACCCTACTTTTGAAGAAGAGTCCAGAGTTAGCCCCAATCCCAATACAAACAATGACAACCTTACTTGTGGATTTACGAGTACAGGGAGTTCGGCATTAACTTTTAAGGGGTAAGGTTCAAATCCTTGTGTTCATTTTAACTGTTGTAAACAGAGCTCTCTTTGATCTGGAATCTAAGTATTTGACTGAGTAAAGCACCAAGAGCTAAAATAAACTGTGTCTAACCTTTTAGATGACAGCAGGTATAGACAGATGCCTTATCGTAGACGACCACACAAAGATGAGGAAGTCATTACCAGGATACAGTCAACGGCCAAACATTGACAACAGTAGTAAGAAACAAGCTGCTTATGATACATTTTTTGATTGCAATGTTTAATTCTTAGTCAATTCAATAAAGACGCTCATTAGACCTCTTGTACATTTACAGAATAATGGTTAGACAAGCCTTGATCTCATGGTAGAGAACACTTCCATCACTCAAAAGGAGGAGTCCAGGGAAGAGAGATCCACAGCAGCCAGCCATGGACAAAAGGGTAAGATACAAATTAAATGTGATGAATCCATTGCTTGTGCTCTTTCACACATTATTATAATTAGGGCCATTTTCACAGATTGTAAAATGAGCCTCCTTTGATCTGGAATCTCAGTATACCACAACTAAAGAACAAAGATCTTAATTAAAAATTGTGGGTTTTTAGCTCTACTGGTCAGAGACCAGAAGAGCTTATGCGATAGTAATGCGTCTGGCGTCTGTCCGTCTGTCTGTCTGTCTGTAAACAATTTTTCAAAATGCTACTCCTCCTACAGTTTTGGTCTGATTTCAATATAACTTGGCATACAGGTAGACTACACTAAGATACATAATTCTGTATATCGGTTTTTGATTTCGATGAACGGTGCTGCCGTGGTTACTAAAAATAGAAATTTCTGTGAAATTCTTTCAAAACGCTACTCCTCCTACAGTTTTGGTCTGATGTCAATATAACTTGGCACACAAGTAGACTACACTAAGATACATAATTCTGTGTATTGGTTTTTGATTTCGATGAACGGTGCTGCCGTGGTTACTAAAAATAGAAATTTCTGTGAAATTCTTTCAAAACGCTACTCCTCCTACAGTTTTGGTCTGATGTCAATATAACTTGGCACACAAGTAGACTACACTAAGATACATAATTCTGTATATTGGTTTTTGATTTCGATGAACGGTGTTGCCGTGGTTACTAAAAATAGAAATTTCTGTGAAGTTCTTTCAAAACACTACTTTTCCTACAGTTTTGGTTCGATTTCAATATAACTTGGCACACAAGTAGACTACACTAAGATACATAATTCTTTATATTGTTTTTTGATTTCGATGAATTGTTTTTCCGTGGTTACTAAATATAGAAATTTCTGTGAAATTCTTTCAAAACACTACTCCTCCTACAGTTTTGGTCTGATTTCAATATAACTTGGCATACAGGTAGACTACACTAAGATACATAATTCTGTATATCGGTTTTTGATTTCGATGAACGGTGCTGCCGTGGTTACTAGAAATAGAATTTCTGTGAAATTCTTTCAAAACGCTACTCTTCCTACAGTTTTGGACTGATGTCAATATAACTTGGCACACAAGTAGACTACACTAAGATACATAATTCTGTGTATTGGTTTTTGATTTCGATGAACGGTGTTGCCGTGGTTACTTAAAATAGAAATTTCTGTGAAGTTCTTTCAAAACGCTACTTTTCCTACAGTTTTGGTTCGATTTCAGTATAACTTGGCACACAAGTAGACTACACTAAGATACATAATTCTTTATATTGTTTTTTGATTTCGATGAATTGTTTTTCCGTGGTTACTAAAAATAGAAATTTCTGTGAAATTCTTTCAAAACACTACTCCTCCTACAGTTTTGCTCTGATTTCATTATAACTTGGCACACTAGTAGACTACACTAAGATACATAATTGTGTATATCGGTTTTATATTTCGATGAACGGTGTTGCCGTGGTTACTAAAAATAGAAATTTCTGTGAAGTTCTTTCAAAACGCTACTCCTCCTACAGTTTTGGTTCGATTTCAATATAACTTGGCACACTAGTAGACTACACTAAGATACATAATTCTGTGTATCGGTTTTTGATTTCGATGAACGGTGTTGCCGTGGTTACTAAAAATAGAAATTTCTGTGACTTTCTTTCAAAACGCTACTCCTCCTACAGTTTTGGTCTGATTTCAGTATAACTTGGCACACAGGTAGACTACACTAAGATACATAATTCTGTATATCGGTTTTTGATTTCGTTGAATGGTGTTGCCGTCGCCCGTGGTTACTAGAAATAGAATTTCTGTGAAATTCTTTCAAAACACTACTCCTCCTACAGTTTTGGTCTGATTTCAATATAACTTGGCACACATTTAGAATACACTAAGAACATGAAAGAGACTTTATCAACGATCATTATTCTATTTATTGCTGTTGTAAAGTTCCAGTTCCCAACTGCTTAAGTACTTTTCTCTCCCGTTGCTATAAGTACAAACCAGTAGCGCTTCAGTCTCGACAGAGACTTCTGGTTTTCAGGTTGAATGACAACAGATAGAGGAGGACCAAGCAATGAAGAAGAGGACCACCCATGGGAGAAGAGGACTACACAAAGAAGAAGAGAAATACACAAGGAGAGAAGGACCATTGCAAGGATACAGGGTATCCACTAAACCAACAGGCCATCATCAGCTAAACTGGTAAGAAACAAGCTGCATATGTTACATTTTTTGGTTTACCAAGTTAGTCTATGTATCAAAAATGATTGGGACACACTTTACAACTTTTTACTCTCTATATTAACAGAATAATTGTTAGACAAGCTTCAATCTTGTGACAGAGAACACATCTATCACTCTTCCGGAGAATTTTCCTTAATGGGAACATAGATCCACTGCTGCTAGCCATGGAAGAAAGGGTAATTACAAATTAATGTGCTTGATCCACAACTTGATGAAAATGAGCATGTTGAATAAACCTCCTTTGATCTGGAATCTCAGTATCCTACAATAAAAGTACCAAGAACTTAGATGTGTCCATTTTTTTCATGTGACAGCAGGTATGGACATGTGCCAAGTTTAAGACAACCACTCAATGAAGGATAGGATCACTCACCACTCACTGAAGAGGAGGACCACTCAAGGAAGAAGAGGACCACACAATGCTGAGGAGGACCACACAATGAAGAAGAGGAATAAGAGGAATACACAAAGGATGCATACACAAGGAGAAGAGGTACACACAATAATGAAGAGGACCACACAGTGAAGAGGAGGACCATACAAGGAAGAAGAGGAATACACAAAAAAGAGGAAGACCATTCAAGGAAGAAGAGGACCATTCAAGGAAGATGAGACCATTGCCAGGATACAGGGTATCCACTTAACCAATGGGCCAACATTTGCAACATTGGTAAGAAACAAGCTGCATATGTTCAGTTTTGGATTCCTATGTGTTATTCTTAGTCAATCCTGTTAGAACACAAATTTGAACTCTTGACTTTTTGTTTAAACAGAATGATGGTTAGGCAAGCTTTGATCTTGTGGCAGAGAACACATCTATCACTCTGTAGGAGGAGTCCAGAGATCCAAGTTTTACTGCTGCCAGCCATGGAAGAAAGGGTAAGATACAGATAATTTGTGCTAAATCCATTGCTTGTGCTTTTCCACAAATGATCATTATTGAGGTCTCTTTTGATGTAGAATTTCTCTTTCTTATAGAAACAAGGACAACAAGACCCTTATACTGTCAAAGGTCTGGTAGATTACATTACCTGCTGGCAAGAGTACCAAGAAGCTGGACACCAGGCTAGGAGGTTATAAACCTTGACTCGGGCTCCAGCTCCAACTCTGGCTCCAATTTAAAATTGTACTCCTAGGAGTACGAGATCAAAATCTTAGGTTATAAAAATTTTCGAGTACGTACTCCTAAGAGTACGGACTCGAAATTTTGGAGTACGAACTCGGACTTTTTTTCAATTACACAAGCGGTCTTTTTGGAACTCTTCAGTAATGGCGGCGCCCATGTAATGTGTACGCTGATGATTTGTGGCAGTATTCCAATGGGCATAGAGGTGAGTTTATTTGTTTATTTTCCATTAAAACGTTTTAAGCTATATTTTTCTCAAAAATTCTTATGAAATAACATATGATTTCTGTAAAACGTAAAGGGTTGTATTGGTTACTTTGTGTCCGACGACAAAGTACAATATCGTCTGCATATACACAGCAGACTATACAAATATAACATTAAACATGGCAGAAAAAGACATAGAAAAACTCCTTACCTCAAAAGAGGTTGTTGAAAAAAAAGTGAGAACGAAGTGGTCTCCAGACGAGGAGACGAGACTGATTTCGGCCGTCCTTGATCGGGAGGATGCCCTATTCGGCGATTTTAAGGGCACCGGGGCGAAATCTGGTCAGGCGAAGCGGAGGCAGGGCTGGGAGGAAGTCGCAGATGTGTTGAATGCGTAAGGAATTTCTTCCTACCTGTGAAAACTTTTATTTATTTAATATGATATCATATTTATTATTTAAGAAAGTCAAAGTGGAAATGATCTGCTTTCTAAATAGGCCTAAATATTGTGTTATAGGGTGTGGACAAATTAAGATTGATTGTTTATCATTGTATTTGAAAAAAATACTTGCAGAAATCTTCAGAGCACAATGTGTTTGAAATGTACTTTTCATGTGTTACACCTTATCTTTGTGCATAAAATGATGTAAACTAATTGGTTTTTTTTAAGCAATAGCTCATAATTATGATTAACTGAGGCCAATAAAAATGATTTTATAAACAATAAGGAAACAGAAAAGAGGAAAAACAAAATCATAAATTTAATGTTTAAATCTTGTTTTTGTAGACAATTCACTAACAGCAAGAGAACACCAGAGGAGTGCAGAAAAAAGTATAACAATGCGAAACAAAGGAGTAAGTGAATTTAATTTCTGCAAACACTTATGTGTTCTAAACATCTAAATGTAAGCTAGATCTAAATTAGTTTTCTAGTTTAGTTTGTATTCTCAGTAAGTCCACTCTCAGTAAGAATTTTAGTTAAAAAAAAGAGAGAATGTTGTATTATCACCATGATCACTGGCTTCAGTTTAAGTTCTCACCTGCAACCTTTCTTAAATCAAGAATTTGTTAACCATTCAATCCAACAGTATAATCTTAAATAAAATTCAAAAAGACGTTGCTTTTTGTTTTATAATCAGTGGCGGATTTAAGGGGGGGGGGGGGCGCACCCGGGGCGCGTCCCCCCTAAAATTGTCAAAGTTAACGTAAATCACAGTTTCGTCTAGAAAATGTAAATATGTCTGCTTGGTAGACCTCATTTTTACCCTACAAAATCTCTAGAATCCATGAGCTTCCGGGGGCTTCGCCCCCTGGGCCCCCACCCTGGATCCACTGGGGGCCTCAAGGCAGCTCCCAAACCCCTTGCCTATTTTTGGCGCCCCCTCTAACTTCAATTCCTGGATCCGCGCCTGATAATCTCTTTATGTTGATGATAGGATTTTCTGTAAACTACACAATTTTAATTGACTGCTTCATACACAGTAGATATGAGACATTTAAAAAAACATTAATAACCAATTTACAATGTATTTACTGACTCAGCATTAGATATCAAACAAGTTTTAAGTCAACAATAAACCTAGGGTTATAGGGGTTCAAAACTGATGAAAATTTTAATTTGAATGTAAATAACAAATATCTTGCTCATGTACACTCAACCTTGTATTTATTATTATAGCTCAGACATGCCATATATTATTACTAAAGCATGTTTTTACTTACAACAGCCAAAGAAAAAATAGATTTCCTGAAGAAAGAATGTAGAAAAACAGGTGGCGGACAGGGGGCTGAAGTGGAACTCTCAGAGGCAGAGGAGGTACTCCTGCAGAGACAGGATGGTAGGCCCAGCATCTTTGGCCTAGAGGCAGGATTTGACAGTGACAGTAAGGAAGACAAGAACCATGTTCTCTGTACATTGTAACTATCTTACTTAACAATAGAGTATGTGAATTTGATCACTACTACACTCTTGTTTTCATTTCAGTTGTAGTTTTAACTACCGATAAAGAGTGCGAGAAAAGTCAGACTGTTGCTTGTGAGTAAATGGTGAAAATATGAAACACATACATATCCCATTTTTCTTAAGATAAAATGGCAATATAAGGCGTAACAAAAAATTATGTTTGTTTACGGTTACCCGACCGACCCTCATTTTCATCGCCGACCCAAACTTTTTTTTCGTCGTCGAAATCCGGAAGTTACTGGCCAGTCAGTTTAACTTTTACATTCATCTTTGAAATCGAAATTGAAAGTACAAAAACAAAACCAGCGAGTTCAATTTCTACACCAACGAGTTTGTTGCAATTTGCTTACCATTGCGTGGCAGTTGCAGGGGTGTGCAACTAGCATCGCCTGATGCCCGGTGCTACCGTTTTTGGGGTAGTAAAAATTAAAATTATGCATATAATACATGAGAAATACAAACGGTATTTTCACTTATTGTTTTACTATTTAATTTCCAATTAATGAAAATTTTTCAGGCAGCATGCTTCAGCTGTTCTTAAATTACTTTAACCTTATCCATTTTGAAGTACTACCTGACTTATTTACTTCAAAAAACGATCGTTTTTTTCCTAATCCGAATTTTCTCTATTTCTCTGTTAATGGTAAATACATGCAGATATCTCTTTCCATTATTTACGGTCCCCCAATCAACTAATTGCTAAGTGTTATGTGGTTAAACTTTATATATATCAATTGTATTTTATGGTTTAAAATGAAAATAAAATGATTTTGCTTCATTTTAGATAAGCTACACTATAGTACAATATGTTCAGAAAAG